>NW_007577826.1:841855-923703 GCF_000690725.1 Stegastes partitus
CGCTAGCTTCGTGTGTTTTAGTTTAGCTTCGTGATCCTTAGTTTCTTTAGTCTAGTTATTATTCTTGTTATAGCCTCGTGTGCTTAGTATAGCTTCGTGATCCTTGGTTTCTATAGAGTAGTTTATTATTCCTAGTTATAGCTTCGTGTGTTTTAGTGTAGCTTCTTTATCCGTGTGTCTTACTGAGCCTTATTTGCTTAGTCTCCTTTCGTTCCTCGTTCTAGCTTAGCTTTCGTTTCCTTAGCCTTTTGTTTGTATTAGCTTCTTCCCCGCATTACCACTCGTGTAGTTTTAGTTTTCAGTTTCCGAGTGCGTTTTTCGTTATCGTTAGTTTTAGGTTGGCTTTCCGTCTGTGGTCATACCACCAGCTTGGTTAGTGTTTGTTTTCTTGCCCTATTGTAAAATAAATTATTTTATTTTTGACATCTGTCTCCTGTGTCTTGTTGCTCTGCACGTGGGTCTGTGAACTGACCGTAACAAGACTGGAATTTGCCAAATTGCATGTTGACAAGCCACAAAGCTTCTGGGAGAATGTCCTCTGGACAGACGAGATAAAACTTGAACTTTTTGGCAAGGCACATCAGCTCTATGTTCACAGATGCAAAAATGAAGTATATCAAGAAAAGAACACTGTCCCCACTGTGAAACATGGAGGAGGCTCTGTTCTGTTCTGGGGCTGCTTTGCTGCATCTGGCACAAGGTGTCCTGAATCTGTGCAGGGTACAATGAATTCTCAAGACTATCAAGGTATTCTAGAGAGAAATGTGCTGTCCAGTGTCAGAAAGCTTGGTCTCAGTCGCAGGTCATGGGTCTTGCAAAAGGATAATGATTCAAAAACACACAGCTAAAAACACCCAAGAATGGCTAATAGGAAAACACTGGACTATTCTGAAGTGGCCTTCTATGAGCCCTGATCTAAATCCTATTGAACATCTGTGGAAGGAGTTGAAACATGCCGTCTGGAAAAGGCACCCTAAAAACCTGAGACAACTGGAGCAGTCTGCTGATGAGGAGTGGGCCAAAATACCTGCTGGGAGGCGCACAAGTCTCACTGACAGTTACAGAAATCGTTTGATTGCAGTGATTGCCTCAGAAGGTTGTTTGTCCAGGCCTGTTTCATGAGTTTATTTTTTAAAATAATTCTGTCAAACTACGGTTCAAAAGCAATGTCTGATTTTCATCAGTTCATTTTCATTGAATTTTTATTTATTATTACTTTTGTCAGATTCAAGTTATTTCTGTGACCATTGTGGGTTTTTCTTTCATTAACTGAGGGGTACCAATAATTTTGTCCACATGTGTAAGTGCCACAGTGTTTCATGACAGGGGCATCGCTTCGCATCACTTTTTTATTTTTATTTAATTTAATTTTTTTGTGGGCTACACTTCGGAGGCAAACGATCTAAAATATTGCCTTGTGCACATCCTTGGCTCCCACTGTTGGGGGGCAAGTACAAACATCACATCGTTTGTATTTTCCTTGAGTATGTATTCTGAGTCCTTTACATAGAAACCAGTTCACAACCTGTCATAGGCAACCGAGAAAGTCATAATATATTAAGTGAAGCCATAGGAAAAATTTCTCAGACAAGGATTAAGTATAGTCCTAGGCTGTAAACTGTTTTCACAGACCTTCACTGAGTTTTGCTTTTAGTCTGGTACTAAACTTGATGCATGTCAAACTGGCTATATGGGTTAAAAAAAAAACAACTGGGCACCATTCTGATAAACTGCTGATGAAATAAGAGAATGAAACACCTACCAAATGCCTTTGGCCAGGGTGTGTGGACGCTGCTGCCCTGTTCCAGATCCTCTGCATGAGACCAGGAGGACTGCCTGAGGTCTGACTGAGCTTTTTTATTGTCCTCCTTAGAAAACACATCTTCTGCCAGTGTCAGCAACAATGCCACTGCCCACAGCATCACCTAGAAACATCAAGGAACAGCTCTGGTCAGTAGGCTAGCTGGTTGGTAAGCTCTTTCATCGATTAACTTGCACTTCTTTGTAAAAGCATCATCATCGACAGGAACGAGTTTGCAATCACAAAGACACAAGTGGTTGGGGTTTGATGTTTTCACTACAGCACATTGTGGAGGGGAATAAGTCATAAACCACAGTAGAAACTAATGGTGCTTAAGTAGGGTAGAAGTGTAAAACTATGTTTTAAAGGTAGAGTAAGCCATTCTAATCCAATACATTTTGTGTCTTATTCAGTAAATATCTCTTCACAGTCCACTCTCTGTTCACTGTGTGTGTGTGTGTGTGTGTGCTAAAATATTTGGTGTTTGTACATAGTCCTGGCTCTGTAAATGGGAAACAAAAAGTGGCTCAGATCAATCCACACAACACTATTCCAGCTAACTAACAACAGGGGGCATTCATGCACAGGCATAGACTACGTGCTCAGGACAGCCCTATGAGTCCCTCTTCATTATCTGGAGGATGAGGTGAAATCAGAGGACCACTGCCCGCCCTTGTTTCTTGCAACAGATGTTTTTGTGCAGCAGCAGTTTGTAGAGCAGGTGTGACAGGCGGCAGCAACCACTCTCCTCTTCCCTGTTTCCTAGGGTATCTGTCAGCAGTATGGCTAGTGGGTTATAGTAGTGTAACTCTAAAGTTTACTGTAGGACAGTACTTGAGTGAATATACTTGGTTACATTCTCCTGCTGCAAAAAGAGACTAACACCCAAAGTTTAGCTTTATGCAAACATTCTCTTACACATAAGCGTGAAAAATCAATGGTGCCATTTTGGGTTATTGTTGAAAAAAAAACAAAACTGTCATTTTTACTATATTGTGAATAAATGAATTTTTCATTTAAATAAAATAAAAGATTATCTATCGACTCCTGTTGTCTACCACATTGCTAAACTTTTATGCTTCTTTTTCTCCATTGACAGCACTTAATGAAGTCCAGGACAACTTCATATGTTGTTTTGACATTCTGTTTTTGATCCAAATCTGTTATGAATTAGTTAAAGCTAATTTGGTTAAAGGCACATTCATTTTTCTCACAGACATTATGTGGGTTGCAAGGTGGATCCATGGTTAGCACCGTTGCCTCGCAGCAAGAAGGTCGCCAGTTGGATTCCCAGTGAGGACACCCGGGATCACTCTGCGTGGAGTTGGATGTTTTCCCTATGCAGCATGGGTTCTCCAGCTTCCTCCCACACAGTTCAAAACCATGTTGAGGTTAATTGGTGATTCTAAATTATCCATAGGCGTGAACGTGAGTGTGCTTGGTTGTCTGTCTCTAAGTGTAGCCCTGCAATGGATTGGCGACATATCCAGGTGTCCCCTGCCTTCGCCGTAAGTCAGCTGGGATAGGCACCAGCCCCCCGCCCCCACAACCCTAGTGAGGATTAAGTGGTGTGTAGATAATGATGGATCGGACAATCATGTGTGTCTCGCAGTTGGAGCACCACTATTCTCTATTATCCCTCTACTATTCTCAGTCTGTATGATTAATGATTTACCTTAAAAACTGTCTGGTTCTTTCATAACAATTTAAATGTACAAGCCTGTGTGCATAAACACTTCAGAGAAGTTAATTGTGACTTCCTAGTGTATGAAACTTCCAATTAAAGAGCTTGAGATCAGTTGAGAAAATTGAAAACACAATCTGCAGATAAAGTCAGATCATGTTCCTGATCAGTTTGTATTGAATGCAGCAGCCTTGGTGCAAATATACCAATCATTACGGGACGGTTCTGAGACTCCGGTGCAACAGATCATGGCAGGCAGGCAAGTTGATAAAACAAAGGGTTTATTTATACACACAGGAATAAAGTACAAACTCAAAATACTGCTGACAGGGCAAACTACGCCTACTAGTAGTCAGGCTGAACAAATGAAACTAAAAGGTACGAACCCGAATTCGGTACCACCAAATCAGGAACCGGGAGCAGACGAGACACAAACCTCAGACAAATGTAAACTAAAAGAGAAGTAACTAAATAAGGACACCATAAAGTGCTAACGAGAAGCTCAATCGTAAGAAACGAGCTGGCAAACGAAATGCTATCAACAGGGCTAGCGCTACGTACAGACAGACAGACTTAACGCAATACTAGGATTAGTTTGACATACAGACTAAAGACTACAGACTAAAAGAACTCAAGGGCTATCGCTACATACAGACAGACTGACTTGCTGCCAACTCTAGGGCTAGCGCTATATGCAGACGGACCGACAAACTGCTAACTCCAAGGCTAGTGCTATATATTAACTAGCAGGGTAACAGGCTTTAATGAGGCTGCTGGACTTATGATACTGGCTGACAAATCACTGAGCTGAACCAGACCTGACGGGAGCCGAACGAGGAGAGAGGGGAAGCAGGGAGGAGGGTATGGAAGAGGAGTCTGGGAGGTGGAGAGGGTTGGCGTCGCCGATACCGCGATGGAGTGGCAGGTGGAGACCAACGGCGGACGCCGGGGAAACCAGGGAGTAGAAGGTGAGCGGAGCTGGTGCCGGTGGATAGATGGAGCCGTGGCTGAGGAGTGGTGTCGGAACAGACAGACTGACGATGACGGACAGGTGACAGGAGGGTGGAAGTGAATGGCGGCAGAACCAGTGAATGGTTCGACGGCGTGGCGCTGGAGCATTGTCCGACCGCAGCTGAAATACCAGCAGACCGAAGCGTCGCAGCTGGAGCGAACCAGTCCTGAAGTACCAATCAGCTGATTGGTAATTAGGCACACCTGCCTGCATGCTGCTGTCAGCCATGCTGAAGCTTGAGAGAGAGAGAGAGAGAGAGAGAGAGAGAGAGAGAGAGAGAGGGAGAGAGAGAGACGAGGGCAGGGGCCGAGGCTGCAGGGACATGACACCAATATGTTTGTCTGTGCACACTGCAAATCTGGTATTTTAAATTTGTTAGACGAAAGTGTTATTGCGTCAAACTATTCAGCAAGGCTTCAAAATGTAATCATATCATCGCCATAAGGGGTACTGGTAATATATATTTGTCAAATGTACTATTAGGGAGTTATAAAGTTTACAAAGAAGCATCTACAGCAACAGAAGACATAATGTCTTGTGTCATGGTGGTGGGACATAATCCTCACCCTTAAAAACATTTCTGAGTAGTGCTACTTGTGTACAAAAACACCCATGGTAAATGTAAAAGTTTGTGTCAAATTTCATGTCAATCCATCTTGTAGATGAGCTGAAAACGTTGACCTGCTGGCAGCAGCTAGATGAAAACTCAGGCAAAAAGGCATTAGAGTCCGTTTGGCTGAAACCATTGTTGTCTAAACATAGTTTAATGGCAATTCATTCAAGGAGCTATTGAGATATCTGAGTCTGTGAAGACTGAGTGACCGATAACGTTGCCGTCTCAAGAGCAATGCCACTCTGTTTTTTTTTTCAAGTATTTGCATTTAGTTTGGTGATATACAATGTTACATACATTGTGGAAACTGAACACTGCTCTAGGTAAGCGGATCCAACCTGATCCATCAATGCTTTGAGATGGAAATTGTGTCTGGGTTCCCTGTGTCTGGCTCTGAGTCTGTGCAGGTCCTGTCTCCACAGCCTCTTGGGTACCTGCCGCCAACACCAGCACCTCTTTAATTACTTAACTGACACGTGACACCTTTCCACTGTGCAGGTAAAGTTAATATTTTAGCATCACTTTTAAAATGAGTTTCTCTGAAGGGTCTAGCAGGAATTGAAGATCCGGATCAAATGGGCAGGGTTGTGGAAACTGACTGATGGTGAAACATAAATGCCAACAGTCTGACAGTAAATCCTAGTGGCCTACTTTTCCATCTGATTCACACACATTCTTTCATTCATGAGCAAGTGTAAAAGACTCAGGATGCTTCAACTGAAAGAGTTTGTCACAAAGCCCGACAGAGGTGTCACAGTGAGGTGAATAGTAGATATATATATATATCTACATCCGGACCATTCAGTCTGGATTATATTCACGTACAAGTGCAGGCACCAACAGTTGTTGGCATTATCCCACTTTTCTCGTCCACAAGACTCCATACATACATGCTAGGTGTTTGTACATGTAGGAGCCTTGATTTGTATTCAGTAAATAATGGATTATGCGAGCATCAATGAGGCTGGTGATGGTTTGTACTGTATGTATATTTTTAGTGTTTGTGATGCTGTTTATTACTGAGTGTGTTGTGATGACCTGAACAGGGGCAGTGACCCTCACAGGCCTTGTCAGTATGAACACTTGTTGACCTGTGTGTGGGGAGAAGCATAGAGGGTGAATGAGTCACCGTATTTTTTCTTGACTGCCACAGAAGGCCAGTTTCTAAATGATGTGACAATTTGATATAACTTGTGAACATTGTAATTCAGGTAATCCTTTGAACCTCATTGAGTCTTTGGTAGTCATACAGGATAAGCAAGGCCCGACTTCAGCCTGTCAGCGGCTTTTAGTTTGTTTCTTGAAGTCACTACACTACATATTCTGAGTCTACACACTACACAGCCCTGGCTCACACTATTCCTCATGTCCTGGAATCTGTGCTGACAACATTTTTGGGCTGCACATTGACATATGTGGAGGGGTCCATCAGCCTCTGATGGACTTAAAGAGATGACATAATTTGCTTCACTTTACCCTTGTGTACTTGCTAAAGCCTTCCTCCCTGAATATATTGCCAGAAAGGTGCACATGGTTCAGTCCATGGACAGACACTCAGTGAAATAATAAATATGTCAATCAGCATTCCTTATAGACAGAGAATCAGCCAAAGATCCTTCATCACCATTTTCTCACGTTGTTGAGGACGTTAGACAAGCTGCCAGATCAGAAAGGTTTAAAAACTTGAGTTACTACTGAGCATGGCCCTCTATGCTACGACCACTCTATCAGTTGGAGAGTGGTAGCATGTTTGAATCCTGTGTGTTCAGTTTTAATAGTATGGCTCGCTGTTTTGTCGTTATCTGGACTGTTCTGAAACTATATTGTGCTCCTTCTGTGTTGTGGGGCAGCAGTTGCTGGAAACAAATTCCCCTTTAATGTGCATATAAAACTTAATTGCAGTGGAGTGGCTGGCCGTAATACATAAATATAGAAATCCTTTCCATTGCTGACTTATGTCCACAGTGAACTGAAAACCTAAAACCCAGTGACAGATATAATGTCCATAATGCTCCAAAATCTACCAGTCAAGTCTCACACAGTAATTAGTATTTTGTTATGAAAAGTGTCTCAAATATGCCAACATTTGAGACTGTATAGACCTTTCTTAAATGCCTCATAATCCTGTTTCTGTTTTCCCCAGTAACCATTCCAGATGCAGACACATTGATTCAGTAATTTGGACAGGTGCGACCACTGACATATGGAAAGCAAACAAGGGTATATTGAAGTTGTACATGTATGGGTTCCAGACTATTGTGCTATTGTGCTATAGGTGACTGCTTCTGACAATTTTTGGACATTTAAGTGCTTTTGAGGACAGAATGTACTGGCCATTCTCAAAACAGAACAGTATCCCTTGGAATTACAGCGATACTAGATAAGTCAACACTACATCCATTGCCAGTGTTGAGTGCATAGGAAGAAAACTGTGTGTGGAGGGGAGTATATCAGCAACAGTTCTAGGCACAAACAGATGAGTGAGTATGCTTGCAAAAATAATGCCATTAATAGTGTTAAACCTAAATGACATATTTCAGTATCAGTATTGGGTGTGACACTCTGTAGCCATAAGCAGTTCTTCTCTGTTCACTAAAACAAGCTTTTCCAAAGTACTTGGCAGAAAAGTTCAGCATCTTAAACAATTTGTCATAGTTTTCCTCTGGATTTATTCAGTCTCAGTATCTCTTCATGTAGTTCAGACTGACCCAAGCACCCACCTCCCTGATGGTGTTAGGTTATAGATCACCTATAATGCTGAAAACATTTACGTGGACCTGTAGCAGTGTGGTAGTGGACACGGAGCAAGTCTGACCTGTATGCAGAAGACTCAGTTTATGTTGAACCTGCATTTAACAGTCACCTTTTTTCACAATAAAAAGAAATAATTTTTTTTTGTAAAAGATGGTTTAATGACATTATTGTGCACCCTGAGACCTTCAACTGTGCTGAACTAGAAAGATTACGGACCATCCAGCTGACAACAAAACAGACTGCTTTATTGTGAAGCACACCATGAACTTATAGGCTCACCTTCCAGTTCTTCAGGTGATGCCGGGTAGTCGACGTCTCCTGCCTCCACCACGATTTTCCATCTGAAAAAAAGACAGTAATTGTAGCATTTAACAGCACTCTCTATTCTGTGGTTCAAGTAACAGTTCTTTTTAAAATGTCTTGTGGAGTGTTTCCACAAGTAGGAGGCTCCCATTCATGTAAATAACAAGGTGCATTTACTTTTGTCAAAGATCCCTTTTGGTGAAAATCAAGTTCTTTACCTTAACTTGCATGTCCACACATGTTTTTGTATGCTAGAAGGCATATGACAAGAAAAACAATCAACCTTGACACTGCAGTGCACCAATGGCAGTCTGAAACACACCGATTCTGATTTCTGGGGATTCATGAACAACAAACTTTAAGAACCACTCCTGTAAGCTTTCAGATTTAATCATTATCCTTCTCCAGGATCGTTTCCAGTTCAAACATGTATGGCTGACTTACTCCAATATTACAGCCTGGTGCCATTGTCTAGCGTAGAGTTGGGGTGAGGAGAAAGAGAGGCAGGTATTTCGTAGATCTTAACATTTTAAGGCGAGCAGCAGTGTAAAGCTACAATATTTTCATGGAAAAATTCTCTGAATATGTAATTCTGAAACAAATAGAGGGACAGAGCCATGGGTAGAAAAGACTGTTTACTCAGACAGGATGACACACTTTACTCACTTTGTATAAATTCCATGTGATGAGACGTGTCTGTGTTGAGAGGGAACATATTACAATGATCCGTCTGATGCTATGAAAAAAAATTTGCACTTCACCACCCCAATCGTGACATCTTAGCTGTGAAAACTCCCCAAACTCCCATAATCCAGGCATGGCAGCCATGGTGTTCAGAAAACAACCTGGCTCTGAACACCAAGAAAACCAAGGAGATCATTGTCAACTTCAGGAGGCTCAGCACTGATGTAGCCCCCCTCTACATCAACGGCGAGTGTGTGGAGAGGGTCTACACCTTCCGGTTCCTTGGCGTCCTCATCTCCTCTGACATCTCCTGGACAGACAACACCACGGCAATAATCAAGAAGGCGCAGCAGCGGCTTCACCTCCTGAGGGTCCTCAAGAAGCACAACCTGACCCCCACCCTGCTGCTGACCTTCTATCGCTCGTTCATTGAGAGCCTACTGACCTACTGTATCACAGTATGGTACGGCAGCTACGCCATGGCAGACAGGGAGAGGCTTCAGAGAGTTGTAAAGGCAGCCCAGAAGATCATCGGCTGCCCTCTCCCCTCCCTGATGGACATCTACACCTCCCGCTGCCTCAGTAGAGCAAAAACCATCATCAAGGACAACTCCCACCCTGGTTCTGACATGTTTAACCTGCTGCCCTCAGGGAGGCACTACAGGTGCATCAGAACCAAAACAAACAGACTCAAGAACAGCTTCTTCCCAAAAGCCATCACCACTCTGAACTCACACATGCACTGACATCACAGTCCACCCCAGCCCCCCCCAATGTACCTCACATTCACCTACTGTAAACTCTATAAATGTGCAATATCATCAATGACTATGCTGTGCAATATTTTTCTAAATTCATACTGTACATACAACTTATACTGTATATTGTATATATAACTTATCTTATTTTATATTTAAATCTCTTCTATTTATTTATTTTTTGCTCTTTATTTTGCTCTTTATTCTATATTGCACTGAAGGAGCTGCTCTTAATCTCATTGTACATGTGTATAGTGACAATAAAGGCATTCTATTCTATTCTATTCTATTGTATTCTATTCTATTGTATTCTATTCTATTGTATTCTATTCTATTGTATTCTATCCTGTTCCAATAAACTTATGGATGACACTTCACATTCATATCAGTAAAATGGTAAGTTAAAACCTGAGCTGGGAATTTACCAGTCTAATCTTTCTTGTTTCTTAAGTGTGGGCTTCAGAACTGGTTCACTATGGGTCTAGTGAGTGTTTCGACTTAGACTTGCCACCAGCCTCATCTGTTACAGTCTTTGGTCTTGACAGAATGCAGTTTTGTGTTGTTTCCCATCCTTTGTCACCAGCTGCTGCTGTAGTATACTGAAGACACTGATCTAGTGCTATTCTGCTCTTTTCTGGAGATACAAGTGCAGGTAATACTAATGCTAATGTGACACTGTACAATACTTTATTTTTCAGGTTAGGCACAGAGTTATTTGACGTCTATCTGGAATTTGTCCAAAAACAGTTACCGCCATATTTTCCCTTTTTTTCTTTCAGTTTCCTTGAATATTTGAAACAGCACCCCTTTGCATTGCACTTACTGCTAAAGACTGACCAGTGTGTGTGTGTGTGTGTGTGTGTGTGTGTGTGGCTCCCCTTCAAAGATTCTTGATGCCTGTCAGTCTGGCAGGTGATTTAAAAAGATCTCCAATTCCAGGACAAATTCCAAGTATGGCTTCCCCAGAAAATTCAGCCAAAGAGTAGAACATTTTATCCAAAAAAGAAATCTCCAAGAACTCTTAAGCTTCCTCACAGGATCTGCAACTACCCCTGCAGCAGTTTGCATCAGAGATTGTACAAATGTAAGCAGCACCGGAGGTGTGCCAGGAAAAAAGCCTTTGTTGTTCAAAAAGAACATTAAAGCCCAAAGGTATCACAGAGCAGGTCTGTGGGAATAATGTGCTCTGGGCAGTAAAAATAGTTACAATAACAGTGATCAGTGTTATTTGGTCATTTTTGGGGTAACTCACACTTACTTTTCTTATGCAGGCAAAACCGCCTTGTAGAATGTAAATGGTAAATGGTCTACACTTATATATCTCCTTTCTATCTAAGTGGTACTCAAAGCACTTTACATGTGTTTCTCACTCACCCATTCACCAATGCCTCCTGCCATTGAGAGCAACTTCAGTGTCTTGCACAAGGACACTTTGATGTGACCTGCCTTGATTAGAGGACAACCCGCTCTGAGCCAAAGCAGTTTATATGAACTTGTGTTCAATAACATTTTTTTTTATGTAACCCTCAGTTAATTTAAAAAAAAAAATGGTTGCTGAAGTTTTGGTATTTTAGTCATTGATAAAGCTCATAAGAAAAAATTGTTTGGCTCAGGACTACCAGCTAGTTGAGACATCATAACTCTCACACAACTCTCCCGTGGCTGCAGGGCCAGTCTTGCATTCTTCAGCAGTGTGCTTCCAGAATTTTTTCAGAAGCTTTAACCAAATCCACAGCTTGACCTAAATCATACACATTACAACTACTTAAAACATGTACACATTATGTATACACTTTTTAGTGACAATAATCTGAAATCTTTAAAGTGCTACAAAGTCAGTGTGAACATTTTCTGGCTGATCAGAACGACTCAGTTGTATGTGGTTTAATAGGTCGAGGTTGTGCTATTAAAATGCATCTTGGAACAACGGCTGTAGAGAAATGGTTCTATAAAAAAAATTTAGCCAGAAAAACAGTAGTTACTGGATATAACTTTAATTCTATGATAACGTATGTCGCCCTTCATTGGGCTTCACTCTTGGTTCTGTAAGGTTGCTGGATTTCAGTCTGTCTGGGCCATCCCTTGGGTCCACCCCTGGTTGGCATGTGCCCACTTTACCATGCCTCTCGTTCCCACAGCCCCTTCCTTCACCCAACTTCCCTTTCTTTCCATTTCCCCAGGTTGTATATAAACACCAGATTTTTTTCAGTGCGCACACAAAACAGACTAGCAGACCGTGATGAGAGATTCACTTGAATTAACGAAAACTGTATTGGATTAGGATCAGTGAGTCAGCCTTTAAAGGAAAGATAAAACCAGTTTTATAGTAGTGGAGCCACTGAAAAAGGTGTCACTTCATCAAAAGTTCTTTAAACAATGAGCAAAGCACGCAACATCCCTAAAATGATCTCTGATCAAATCCACTACGTTGAATATAATTTTACACTTCAGAACTGGTTAAATAAGACAGAAAAATAATGTTTCCATACTGTAAGCGGAACGTTCTAAACGACAAATATCCATTATACATCCACCAGGATGTAAAAACAGAAAAGCAAGACAAATGCAAAGGTTATTATCCCATGCTTTTAATGTGTATTTCTTACAACTTCATGTTTCTAAAAATAGCTCAGACTCTGTGCTTCCTTCAGGAAAGCAGATGTGGATGGAGAGCAGGTTGCAGGAGAAGATCTGGATCAGATTACACAACACTGACTGTGTGTGTAAATGATAGCCTGCAATGACTAATGCCAAACCTGCATGCAGCTACTCCAGCCTAGAACAGATCACATCAGGGATACACAGACATGTTATTCTTGGACTTCAGCGTAGTGTGTAGCCATGTTACGTAATGAGCTATTGTCCATCCATTCATCCATTATCTATACACCGCTGTCGAGGGTGAGTGGCTGGGGGTGGAGGTGGTGTTGGGGGGCCTGCAGCCTATCCCAGCCGACTTAGGCAGGGGACACCCTGGACAGGTTGCCAGTCTATCACAGGGCTACACTTAGACTTAGAGACAGACAACAAGCACACTTACATTCACACCTACGGACAATTTAGAATCACCAATTAAGCTCAACATGTTTTTGGACTGTGTGGGAGGAACCCGGAGAGAACCCACGCTTCATGGGGAGAACATGCAAACTCTACGCAGAAAGATCCCAGGTGTCCTCACCGGGACGCGGACCAGTGACCTCCTTGCTGCGAGGCAACAGTGCAACCAACTGCGCCACCTTGCAGCCCATTTTTGCAATGTGTTCACATAGATTTTTATAGATTCATCATCATTCTATTCTTCTCTGTTGGGATCAAATGGAACTGCAAAAATATAAGTGTGGGCCCGCCAGCCCTGGAGCCGCTGTTCATCTTTGTTCTAAGCTCAGTCAACAAAACGCTCATTTACATCCAATAAACAATCAAGCATCCGTCTGATGGTTTGGTCCTAGCTTGTTACATTTTATAAAGACTGAGCTTTGACAAATAAAGTGCGGACTGAGCGAATGTCCCAGTGTGACTGCAGATCAGCCACTGGTGTGATTCAGAACCAGGCATGCACAGGAACTTGTTTTCTCTTAATTTTTTTTCATTTTCTTACTGTTCACTTAAAACTTACCAAATGAGTGAAACAAAATGATTAATTGAACACAGGCTGGGGATATGAACAGAAAATAAAATCTACTAGAATTATTATTGCAGTAACATGAAGAGTGACCTAGCAGACTGTCGTCCTGACACTGACACTGTGAATTTGTATCTGACTCAGGCGACGCTGATGAGGACGTCACCGTTTCAGGCAGTCTGGGAAAGTTTAGCTCTGTGTATTTAAGTGCTTTTAGCCATCATTCCCACAACTCATAGTGTTCATACAATACAACTGATTCCATATTTCTGAAGTATTGCAATCACCTTTTCACGTTGTTTAGCAAAGGACACAAGCACAGAACCACATCATTACCTGCCTGCACATTTAAAAGAGCTGAAGTGGTACAAGCTGATACAGTGCAGCTCCAACATACTAATGCAGAATGCTAGTGTTGCAGATAAATGATAGCCCCTGGGTTGGGTCAAAGCTCACACATTGTAAGCTAATTACAGGCGCCTTCATATTCAATTCAGAAGTGTGGTGCTTAGGTTTGTTAAATACAAAATTGAGTAAAAAAGCACAACCTGAACAGTAACCAGAAGAAGGTGCATTACCTGTCTTTCAGGGCAGGTTGGTAGTGCAGTGGAACGAGAACAGCCTCTTAAGCTGACAGACTGATCACAATCTTTTAGACTATTTGAGATAAGACACAAGTTCAACCAAACTGCAAAAAAAGTCACTGAAAAGGTGAATGCAAGGCCACCGACAGGATCAGAGCGTCAGCATGGGGATGACATGTGGCCTCAGGACAGGTGGTGACGGGTGGTGACAGGTGGTGACCTACGTGCGCTGTTTATTCTGCTGATAGAAAATACCGCATGAGACAAAAAAAAAAAAAAAAAATCACTCAGTTTCATCTTGGACAACTCTGACATTAGAACGCCCTAGTTTACTCTTGTTAAAGTCATTTTTGGTCCCACACCAATCTGAGCACCGTGGCCACCAACAGCCGCTACCGCAGCCTGCTATGTGGGGCGTTCGGGGAACATCAGTAAATTGTAGCATCTATCGATAAGAAAATGTTCAGAGAATTTCCCTACAACAGAGCCTCAGAGCTCTTCGATAAAAAAAATAAAAAAATAAAATAAAAAACAGAAAAAAATCATTGTTCTGAGCCTTTGTGCAAACTTTGTCCATCCATCCATCCATTTTCTATACACCACTTAATCCTCACTAGGGTCGCGGGGGGGCTGGAGCCTATCCCAGCTGACTTAGGGCGAAGGCAGGGGACAACCAACCACACTCACATTCACACCTACGGACAATTTAGAATCACCAATTAACCTCAACATGTTTTTGGACTGTATGGGAGGAAGCCGGAGAACCCAGAGAGAACCCACGGTGCCCCCACCGGGACGCGAACTGGCAACCTTCTTGCTGCGAGGTAACAGTGCTACCAACTGCGCCACCCTGCAGCCCCCAAACTTTTCTTTTTATTTTTGTTTATTTAATTATATTTTATTTTATTTTTAATTTACATTCAGCCTTTAAAAAGTCATTTTCAACTGGCCATTCAATTAATAGGTTTAGGTTGCAAAAGTAAACTCTGCAGTGAAATGTCATTTGTTTACACCACCACGGCTCCTCGGAGAGCCTGCCCCCGCTGCTGCAAACAATCCTAGAGGAAACACTGCCTGCCCCTCTACATGTTGAAACTGTGAAGTGTAGACCATCTATTATTACTGAATATGATTATGTCCAATGCTTATTTTGCTCACATCATGAGCAAAATAAGCAGAGTTGAGTATTTCCACCTTGAAACTGCTGTGATGAAAGTCTTAAAAACACAGATTCAGATATCCGGGCTTTCTAAGGAACCAATCCTATCAAATTGCAGGGTGGGACTTTTTGTATATTATTCTTCTTTCAAATAAGTTTCTGGCAATTGGCGAGGCATTTAGAGACATAGGCTTTCTAAAGAAAGCAACAGTGTAGAGTTATATCTAAACCATTTTCAGGCACAAAGGGATTTTTTTCATGAAAAAAAAAAAAACTTTTACCATGTAACTTACACAAAAATAAGTTTTTAGAAGTTTAAAAAATGACCAAGAAGGGACTTTATGTATAAAATACCACTGATAAATTAAATTCATATTAATTATAAATTAATTTCTGTTACCACGGCTGTGGACCTGCCCCTGAAAGCTGAGAAGCAGGAGAGCCCTCAGTCGACGGTTGTTCTGCAACGTGAGCCTGTCTCAGAAGAAGACCAAAGTATGGTGACAGTTCAAACTTTTGAGGGACAACACTTACTGTGGTCAACAGTTGATCAACAAACATGGCAAACTACTTGAAATGGGTAAGTTCATGTCAGTTTCATTGAGGGAAATGCTGTGAATTTATTTGGAATTTTAAAGTGAAATAAACAAAATGAGGCTGTAAGAGTTTAATTTAAACAGATATACATGTGCAAGTGTACTATCTCATTCTAACCAATATATGTCTGTAATTCAGATGGGCTGCAATTCAAATCTTGCATTATATGCATCTGTTTTAAAAAAAAAAGATTTTTAAATACTCAAAAACATGCTCCCATGACTCAGTTGCACCTGACTGTTAATGTGATTAATAGCATTATGAAAACTAATGCCCGGGAATTTTCCTATTGCCCAGTAGTCTATACAAAAAAATCGACCTCTTTTTTTTCCTTTTTCCTTTTTTAACCTTGTATTTAGCCAGTTGGGATTTCTTTACATGGCCTTTATGAATCCACCTGAATGGCAGTTAAAATGCAGAAATGGCGACGACACAAAGAAATAAAGTTTAATACAATAAACACAAAATCAAATCTCAAGACTCAGAAACAGTGAAGAGGGAAGTTCACAAATGCCAACACTAAACCCAATTCACCCACTCTCCCCCCGACCGGTCGAGGCTGATGGTCGCCTTCCCTGAGCCTGGCTCTGTTAGAGGTTTTTTTTTTTACCCCCCTCCATTAAATTTTTTTTTTTTTGGTTCCTTCCCACCGTCCCCACCAAACTTGATCTTGAGCTAATCATAAGCACAAGTTGCAATAAAGCAGGCAACTGCCATTCTGCTCACAGCCCATAACTCCTCCTGATCCCATCCTGCAGGCACTGCTCTGGTTGCTGAAGCGGCGAGAAACACCAGAGTTTCTCCTCTGTTTCACTCAGATGACAAAGATGATTGGCAGTTCTCTTACAGCAATGACCAGCTGTTGCTAATTTAGATGTTTTTCCAAATTAAGACCACACTTCCTATAAAGCTTGTTGATCTGACACTACCTCTAGACCGGGTGGCTGTGGCTCAGGTGTAGAGCGGTTGTCCTCTAATCACACGGTTGGTGGTTTGATCCCCCCACAGCCGAACTGAACCCAATGGCAGCTCTGTCGCCACTGGTGTATGAATGTGTGTACGAATGAGGAAAAAGCAGTAAAGCGCTTTGAGTAGCACTAAGGTAGAAAAGCACTACATAAGTGCAGACTATTTATCATTTACATCGTGACATTGATTTTCACATCTGCCTATCTGATCTGTGTCAGCTCTGGAGGAACAGCGCCCTTCTGTGGCTCTCAAGACATTTTCGCTGAATGATATCAGTAAATACTGAAGATTTTTCTGGCTAACCATTCAGAGTTGTAGCATAGAGAGTTCGGTAAACCTGTCAGTCACTGTAGCTAACAGCTGGCTGATTTAACAAAGCCATCAACGGAGTGTGTTGCTGTAAGAGGCAGAGCCAGGGATAGTTACTCTGCTGGCCATAAGGTTATTTTGTCAGGAGAAAATGTACAGAAATGATTAAAAAAAAGACTAGAAATGTAAATTCTACAATTTCATTTAGCAGACGCTTTTATCCAAAGCGACGTACATCTGAGAGTAGATACAACACAAGCAAGGATCTAGTCAGGAGAAAACAATCTGGTTAAGTGCCATAGAACAAGTTCAAGTGTGATAGGGCGTTGATGCCAAGAGCAGGCTGTGTGGGAGGTAATAGGAAATTTTTATTTATTTATTTTATTTCAGTCTGTCAAGTGCAGAGGTGTTCAGTGAAGAGCTGGGTCTTTAGTATTTTCTTAAAGACTGAGAGGGAATCAGCAGATTGAACAGAGTTTGGTAACTCATTGTAGAAATGTCAATAAGCTAACTTAAATTGAACTGACATAAATTAAACGCATGCTACCCTCTGCTTCAAAGTATTCTCCAGCTGCCTAACATTATGATTTTCTGTTGTTGCGAGGCTCGACAGTGACTGACTCAGACCTATTGCACAAGGAGATGCCCACACACTCATTGGGCTTATTAAAATAAGTCACTTAAAAAACTCAAAACTATATTACAAGCTAAACCACCTCATACAGCATCACTGGTTTATAATTGCATTACTAAAGTTTAAGAATCAGTTTGTCCATCTGACAATTCTAAGTACAACATTAACTAGCTCCTTAGTTCTGCTTTGGTCTCCACCAACATCTTATACAATATCTGTCTCTTTAGCTGCACAATACTCCAATTTGTTTACCAGCTAGTCTTGAGGCTGATGTTAGATCACAGACAGCTAGTGTACAGTCACAGGTGAGCTGGTGTGCTCCAGCTGCAACAACTGTGGAGGGATGCATTCAGAGAGAGGCATGGAATTTATAGAGCTCGACTGTCTGAAGGAAGCAACAATGTGGAACAACATCTAAACCATTTCAAGAAAGGAAGTGATTAGATTCATGAAGATAAAAAAACTTTTACATATGTAACTTGGATACACAGAGATTTTAGGAGTTTAATAAACAACCAGAGACGGACTTTGAAGGGATATAAACTATAAAGTAGTTGGTGTGTTAATAAACCCATGTCAAATGTAATTATCAAAGTGTATTTAGGGAAATTCGCTGCTGGCTTTGATTACAAATGGGACTGAAAGACCAAACTACTGCAATAGTGACACTTGTTTGTAGTATATCAAACAAAACAGTAAGCTGGAAAAGAGGACAAAGCTCAGAGAGCTGTTGAGCAGAGAGCTGTGTCTCTACAAGCCTCCTCACATTACACACACAATAAAGTCTCAATATTAAAGTAAAAACTTTAAATGTTGCTCTGCTAATCTGCTTGTCCCTTTTGTAACTTATGCACTCCTGTCCAAATAAAAACTTTAGTGAAAGCATCTGAAGTCATAAATTCCTCCCACATGTAATATTCTTGGCAAATAGGTTCTGGTTCTGCAAGTGATACAGAGAGCCGTTAAATATTGCCTTAACACATTACAGAGATGTACTTAAAATAGACACTTGGACAGGAAAGCAAGTCACTGCTAAGCTGCAGCTCAGTCCAACAAATCATTGCCTGTAATGTCGTCCCAGAGCAATTGTCAACTTTAGTTTAATTAGAATCTGTGTTCTCGACATGAGCTGTTATCCACAGTCTCTTACAACATGTAAGAATGTTACTAATGAGAAGCAGACAATGCTGAAATTATAGTGCATAAAAGGTTGAAAAGCACATTGTTTTCCACTTTACTAATGCAGCAAGATACAAAACACCAGAAAGAAAGAAATAAGTCCTGAGGGGATGTTTTGGAAAATAATAGTTGACATCACTAAATAATATCACCCTGATTAAATCTATCTATCCATCTATCTATCTATTAAAATTAAAAGTCACAACATTCTTAATGGTGAAAAGCACTTTGATCTAGTGACAGTAATGATCAGTTGGTAGTTATCACGCATTTCACTCATTTTTATCCATGAGACCAGAGCAGGGCTGTAGCTCTCTGGGACAACAAGGCTTGAGGAGTGATCCTATCAGCTGTACATATTTTTCAAGTCCAACTACATTTAGAAACAATCTCTGGTAAAAAAAAAAAAATAAAAATAAAATAAAATAATGAATAAAATATATATAGTGTAGTTGTATTTCTTTCTTTTTCTTTTTTTTTTTGCATCTGCTGTCTTATTGTTCTGGAAACTTTAGCCTGACTTTCAGGTCCATTCCTGCCACAGAATATAACCTTTTAATGTAAACTGACCAAAACTTTGCGCAGTGACAGCGACATAATTATTGGATAGAAATAGTTTGAATCCAGCTATGAGCTGCGTGTTTGCTTCTTTCAGATGAGGCACAGGTCAGGGTGAGCCTCGGAGCGGCGGACATCTGAGTTAAGGCTTATGAAGCTGCATCTCCACATCAGCCAGTTGAGTCCATATCTCACCTTTCACTGTCTGTTTTTCATTTATTCTTATCCAGTGAAAGCATCTGGAAGTTACAGTGTTGGTTGTGTGACCTACCTCATATACAGATCTAAAGAGAGAAGTATTTTTCAGTCAGACATGTTTGAGTGTTGTCTGCATGTGGCATGGAGGCTGATTTCTGACCCTTCCCTGCCGTCCTGCGGTGCCCTATGTGCGGCTCTGCGCCTCCCGGGGCCGCTACGCACCAACCGGGAAAGCTCGGTGGCTCCGTCCTGTCGGCGGCTGACGGTCTCCGGGAACTTTGACACCGATCCCGGGTCTCAGCGGTACATTAACCCACATCGGTCATTACTCGTCTTACCTTTGCCGAGTTTGCTCGTCCTCCCGATCATGGACATGAGCGGTAGAGCCCAAGTGCAGCGTCCCGGTACGCTGCTAATCCACGCAGGCTCGGAGCTGCTCTGCGGAGTCCTGCTGCGCTCTGCGGGTTATATGGTGCGGCATCGCGGCGCGGCCCGGAGCCCACTGCTGCTCATGGCTGTCCCGCTGCAGGACGGACAGGTGGGCCGCCAAGTTCCGCGTAGCGATGTGTGCGAATGAGTGTGTGTCACTCCTCCATCACATGATCCCTCAGCGGCGCAGTGAAATTCACTCACTTTCAGTCCATCTTTACAGAACACCACGGAGAGAATCCCGGGGACAGGATGGAACTTTCTCTGTGTCCATGTGCACATGTGATCAGTCCTTCTGTTTTCTGGACAAACGCAGTATTTTTCCCTTAGGTTTAGAGGTCGCATCAGCCTGTGTGTAGTGCCTACTGTAGTTACGTCCGCTGAATCAATTCTTTGGCTTGACTATACCTTTGAAGCACAGTCAGTTATCACAGGGATGCTGACTTGACGCCTTAAAATGTGAATGAAAAACACTAGTGGAAACCACATTAAACCAAGCGTCAGCTGTAGGATGTTTGTGTAACAGTCTGGCACAGAGCAGGACACAGACAAATGATGATGCCATTTTCTGATGGTGGCTTCTGATCACAAAGGGCAGTTACATGTTTTGTTTCATTTTAAAGTCAATTCAATTTAGGCAACTGTAAGGTTCCCCGTAGCAGAACCAAGGCAATGCCATCTGGACTAACTCTCTGGTTAAACAGCGTGTTTCTGAGGTGTTCAGGGCCAAACAGCGTCACTTCAGCTTTGTTTTACCGGTCATCTAAGCCGTATTTTTCTAAAGACATGTTCAGATTTTGGCTAACTGAGTAGCTTTTGTTGGTCTTCTCTTTTTACAACCCATTCCCTGGTATGCAGCTACCATCTATCTCAACTAATTTAGTTTGTTATTGCTAATGTGTTCTGGGACGTACACACATTATAGAAATGAAACATTATGTTTATGGGACATAACTATGTCCTCACTTGCAGTTATGAATTCATTCATTATATGTACACATCGGGCTGTAAGGTGGCTCGGTGGTTGTCGTTGCCTCAAAGCAAGAAGGTCACCCGTTCGCGTCCCGGTGAGGACACCGGGATCTTTCTGCGTGGAGCGTGCATGTTCTTCCCATGTAGCGTGGGTTCTCTCTGGGTTCTCTGGCTTCCTTCCACACAGTCCAAAAACATGCTGAGGTTTATTGGTGATTCTAAATTGTCCGTAGGTGTGAATGTGAGTGTGCTTGTCTGTCTCTAAGTGTAGCCCTACGATAGACTGGCAGCCTGTCCAGAGTGTCCCCTGCCTTCGCCCTGACTCAGCTGGGATAGACTCCAACCCCAGTGAGGATTAAGCGGTGCATAGATTAGGGTTGTCAAAAATATCAATACCTTGGGGCGCCGCTATAGCTCACCTGGTTGAGCTGGCGTCCCATGTGCAGGGCTACAGTCCCGATGTGGAGGTCATGAGTTCGAATCCAGCTCATGACCCTTTCCCACATGTCCTCCCCCCATTCTTCTCCCCTACTTTCCTGTCTCTCTCTCACTAACACTGTCCAATAGAGGCACAAAGGCCAAAAAAACAACTTAAAAAAAAAAAAATCAATACATCGATACTAAAGCTCGTATCGAGCAGTGATATTCAGTTCCAGTGGTATCTATACTTTTCCGTCCCTTGCGGCCAACACGCATGTTCCCTCCAGAGCCAAGGGTGCTGCTGTGTACAGCAGCCTGATGGGAATCAGTAGAAAAAGAAGCTGCAGCTTGGAAGGAAACAGTGCTGTCCGACCAGTAGGACTAGTCCAAATAGCACACTCCGATGGGGTGGAAGTGGACGGGATGCACAGGAGCATTTGGCTGCTAATGCCAGTTTAGGATAGTGGTCACAGTTCTGTTTCTATGATCGGTGGCGGTGGCGAATATTCAGATATCAAAATTACTATCCGGATACCATGACAACAACTGAATATTTGCGTCCAGCCCTACTGACCAGACCAGAAAAACTTTGCTAACTAAAATGGCAACAGCGACTTCACTGCCTGTTTTAGTTGAAAGTAAAAAAGGCAAAAGTGTAGTCTGGAAATACTCTGGGTACATGACCAACAAGTTGGGAGAGGTGACGAACTTTGACTGGCCCGTATCAAGCAGTGCTTCAGGGCGATAGCTACCAAGTCAAGTAACATGACGAAACATCTGAAAGACAGACACCCCAAACCCTACGACAAAATAAAACAGGTTTGTAAATAATATAAATAGTATACTACTGAACATACGTCCGGCTGCATAAACAATTTAGTGCTTATTTAGTTTTAAAAAATCTCTGCTAGCATTAAGCTAAAGCTAAGGGCTTGCTGCTGTAGCTGTATATATACTGCGTTCCAAATTATTGTGCAAATTGTATGTAAGTGTCGGAAATATTAAATTTTTTGTTTTTCAATTAAACCCATGGCCAGTATTATATCTCAGGGCTCTTTGGATCACTGAAAACAATTTCAGACACCTGTGATAAGTAGTTTGCCAGGTAAGCCCAATTAAAGGAAAAACTACGAAAGAAGGGTGTTTCACATTGTTCAGCAGACCACCATTTTCAAGCAATATCGGAAAGGAAAAGGATCTCTCTGCTGCCAAAAAGTGTGAAATAGTTGCATGCCTTGGACAAGGTATGAAAACCTCAGATATTTCATGAAAACTTTCTGCCAGACAAATACATCGGATTAAGAGAGCAGCTGCTAAAATGCCAATACAAATCAACAAACAGGTATTTGAAACTGCTGGTGCCTCTGGAGTCCCACGAACAACAAGGTGTAGGATCCTCCAGAGGCTTGCAGTTATGCACAAGCCTTCTATTCGGCCACCCCTAACCAGTGCTCACAAGCAGAAACGGCTGCAATGGGCCCAGAAATACATGAATGCTAATTTTCAAACAGTCTTGTTCACTGATGAGTGCCGTGCAACCCTGGATGATCCAGATGGATGGAGTAGTGATGGTTGGTGGACAGCTACCATGTCCCAACAAGGCGTTGAAGTCAGCAAGGAGGTGGCGGAGTCATGTTTTGGGCCGGAATTATGGGGAGAGAGCAGGTCGACCCCTTTAGGGTCCCTGAAGGTGTGAAAATGACCTCTGAAATATATGTGGAGTTTCTGACTGTCCACTTTCTTCCATGGTACAAAAAGAAGAACTGTGCTTTTCGTTACAAAATCGTCTTCATGCATGATAATGCACCATCTCATGCTGCAAGGGATACCTCTGCATCATTGGCTACTATGGGCATAAAAGGAGGCAAACTCATGGTGTGGCCCCCATCCTCCTCTGACCTCAACCCTAATGAGAACCTTTGGAGCATACTCAAGAAAAAGATCTATGATGGTGGGAGGCGGTTCACATCCAAACAGCAGCTCTGGGAGGCTATTCTGACATCCCTCAATGAAATTCAAGCAGAAACTCCAAAAACTCACAAGTTCAATGGATGCAAGAATTGTGAAGCTGCTATCAAATAAGGGGTTCTATGTTTAAATGTAATTTGACCTGTTAAGATGTTTTTTTTTGACTGAAATAGCTTTTGATTTCAGTAAATATGACCTCCTAATGCTGCAAATTCAACAAATGATCATTTTCAGTTCTTTACAACCTATACAATGTTTTGGAACTCTGTTGTGCATAATAATTTGGAACAGTGCAAATTAAGTTTTTTATTTTTGAAAAAAATACTGCTATCATTGGGAAGTTTATTCAAAAACATTTGAATTGTACTCTAACATTTGATGACTTGAAAATTATGCTGACTGTCATTTGCATGGAATATTTAGGAAAATCAATGAAAAATATAATTTGCATAATAATTTGGAGCAGGGTGTATATATATTGACGCCCATAGCGGCTCTTTTAGCAAAGCGTTTTTCCCGATCGTACACGCAAGACTTGTGTTATAATTACCACTATGAGGCTTTTAGCAAGCACACACGGAGAAAAGTAGAATTGGACAACATGGACTGATAAATTATTTCATCCCACTTTAAATGTAAAAGTTGACTTCCATCACAAACGCACTTAATATTTTCTATGTGAGTTCATGTTAAACCCAGGATAAAAGGTTGAATAAGCTTAAGTTGTTGGTGCAATCAGGGGTTTTATTTTAATGTGACATTCTAATTTATAATTTTGTATACATTGTTTATTTTACTTCTAGTGCCAAACTGAGGCTGAAGAAGACGCACCATCCACAAGCAAAATCACTGCAGCCTACATTACCTGCTTTATTTCATCAGCAACGATGACCATGTCTGGTGTGCACTTAAAAAAAAAAAAAAGTTCTCTTCTGCTGATACTTTTATATTTTAAAAGTTTATGTGTGAAATTGTGTTCCAAAACAATTATGTTTACAGTATTTAGTGCACACTTTAAGACTGTTTATAATTCTTTGTTTGCACTGGTAAAGAAGCATCTTGACAAAAGGAGTCTTATTTGTTATATTCTATCTCAAGAATGTTCAATAAAAAGGTGATTTATTTGTCTGTAGTATTGAAATCGGTATTGAGTATCGAGTTTTTTTTTTCCCAGTATCGAAATCGAGTTTAAAATTTTAGTATCATGACAACACTAGTATAGTTAATGGATGGATGGATGGATGGATTTGCATCAGTTAATGCGTATATTCATGTATGCAAAGACCACAAATGTGCTGCATACAAATACACATGCACTTTCTTTCTCTACCCTTATTTTTGCTGCACATGTTCTTTTGTTGTCAGCTGCTACACAAATAAAACTGTATTTAATAAAAATCAATATGATGTGATCTAGAAGCCTCCATTTTTGTCTATCAAACTGATCAGCCAGTGCATCACCTTGTGGAGACATTTAAAGAGAGCGCTGGAGTGGAACACAGTAGATTGTTTGGAAATAGCAAAGTAATAAAAGAATAATGTTTTTTCAGTCCAAACCATAAATTCATTTATTAACTTTTCATCCCATCAGCTCTGTGAGTGGATGACCAGCTTAATGAATAGTCCAAATTAGAGCTTGAGGGGAAAAAAAGGCTTGTGTGAAGAGATGAATGAGGCTAAAAAGAACTGGGGTTAGATAATATCTGAGCCTGAAATACTGTGAAGGTTCTTTTAAATGAATTACCCTCTCCGACAGCAAACTTTTTACATGGAGCACACTGGAAAAGAGTTAACAGGTTTCAGGAACACACATCATACAGGCAAGCACTGGTGTGCAACCTTCAATCCCTTGTGACTTATCAAGATTGGCTGGAACTCAAGTAAAACTCCACTCCAGCCTTTTAAACCTAGGTCCTGATTGTTGCTTTGCAGCCAGGAACACCCATCCACCCCTGCTCCCTCCCCTCTACGCAGCATCTCCAGCAGCCCCCAAGCCAAAAACACAAGATTAAAACCCTCTGAAGACCGCAGCTCCATTTATGGGCAGCGACGGCTGGCTGATCACTGCTGGAGCCTGACCCCGCCACCCTCCGCCAACCAGGGTCCCCTCTCAGCTTGAAAGGCTGTCTGATGGAGTGAGGGGGTGGTGGTGGAGCCTGGGCAGGGGCAGCAGGGCAGGAGACAGCAGCTCACAGAGGCACTGAGGAGTGACCTGGGATGCACCTCTTCAGCCACACATTTATTCATGTCTAACCTGCTCAGTGAGCTGCATCTGCTCCATGAGAAGAAGCTCCTGCTACTGCTAACTAAGTCAAAGATACTTGTGAAACTTGTGAACAACAACAAAAAAAACTTGCCAAACCTTGCTGGACACCGCAGAAGTTTTGAACCTCTGCCACAGTGGAATTCTGCTCACAGTCCACTCAGAGCACCAGGATCAGGTCCTTCCTTTGTCATGGACCTGCACTTCTCTCCATTCCTATTCAAACACTACACTTGTATATCATCTGTGTACATTTATCATGTTGGGCATGTGGAGGAGAACAAAAAGACACAGAGACAAATATCTGTTTCATTTTGTTTTCAGCACACAACCAGAAACTTGGAAAGATTTAAATTAAGAATGATAAGGAAGAATCCTGAGTACATGTAATTGGTTTTTGAGTTCTGTACTGGTTTGGTTCACAGTCAGAATATAATGTTACCGTTAAACATAGAGACCTGGTCAGGCAGCTGTACTGAACTTGAGTAGCATGATCCAGGTTTCTGATCGTCTTCCTGCATGACTCAGCCGTTCAGTCTCTAGCTGACGAACTCCACTGTGAGAACACCAAACGTTACATTCCAAGGTGTTTATCTGAACAAACCTTAAACTACAAGTCAGTGGAACTAATATCATTAACTGCTTAAAAGTGGAAACTAAGAGCTAGTGATCTCAGGACCGTTGTTGTTTTGGCATGTTGTCTCAGTGGATTTGCATTCATAGTGCTTCAACCTGGCTTGGTGAAACATGAACACTTAGCCACGTATCCACTGCTTTTAGAAATTTGCTTGATTTCTCTACTCATGGATTCTGGTAATTTATTGTAGCTAGGAGGAGACCTGGTGTAGACCCACAACAAGGATGACATATCTCATCTGGTCTGGGAAACCTTGGGATACCCCAGCAGGAGCTGGAAAACATTGCAGGGGAATGGACATGTGGAACGACCTGCTCAGCCTGCTGCCACCACCACCAAACCCCTGATGGATGACTGGATGGATGGGAGTTAAGTGGTTATTGTGACAATAAATATACCAAAGAGCCATTTTCATTTATTTTAAATCATTTACATTTTTCCAGATCCTAAGATTTTGAGAGGTACCTCCAAGGGTAGCCAAGTAACTAGTACAAAAATCAGCAGGTAAGGATGAGATCATTTTGACTTCTTTTATCACTGAGCTGCTTGACCTTTTCTACCTGATCATCAGTAGTGGAAGACAGAGGGGAACAGTTTTTGTCTCCATTTCGGTGTGTTCATCATCAGACTAATTGCTCTGTAACACAAGTCATAGACACACAACCAGCACCAAACACTGACCAGTTTTCTGCAATCAGGATTTAGCGCCTACATACACAAACACATAACCGCCATTTCTAAAATTGGATGGTTGCAGATACAGTTTAGTATGTGTAAGGAGAAGTTACATCTGTGTACAAGATGAGCATTGGATGCGTCCATTCTTCGGGTAGCTGCCCTACACGAAACGTCATGTCTGCTTGTTGTTTTATCAGGAGTATATTATGCTGTATACTTTGGAAAACTGAGCAGAGCCGGCCTGGAGTAGCAGACAGATGAAGTCAGGCCTGGCTGCTGAAGCACACAAAACTGGAGTGTCTTCTTGACATCTGCTGTCTAAGAAACCATTCCTGAGTTGCGGCAGTACCCCAGTCCTCCACAGGTCCAGGCTGCGGCCCCAGCAGAGAGTCTCATTCTCAGCCGGCCTAACCCACCACCACCACCATGGCCACCTGCTCACACATTCAGCACACAGTCATCTCCTGCGAGCATTTTCACAAATGTGTGAAAAAAGATGAAGGACCATAACTGATCAATAATAAAATACGGTGTTTCATTAATTAATGATCAGCTACAGAAAAGCAAAGCATTTATTTAAAGTGTGTTTTCCCGATGAGAATCGGTGGTAACTCACAATTATAATAGCATTTTTGTAAAACTGTAGCCCGTTTGTGAGAGTCTCTGACTTGTGTAGAAAACCATGAACACAGGACCACACTCATGTTTACAGCCAACTGCTTTTGTTTCATACTGGAAGCTAAATGAGACAAAATAGAGTACAGATTCAGTACAAACAGCAGCACCCTGTAGTGTAAAGAAGATCCAACAGTGTGACATGAGTTGTTTAAAGCTTGTCAGGTTGCACATGTTTCCTGCCCTAAGGCAAGTCTGTTTAAATGGTACCAACATTTAAACAGACTTGTGAGCAAACAACATTTCAAATGTGGAATGAACTGCTCCTCCTGAATCACGCAGATATGCCGCATTTATAATTCCATTAAATCTTCCCTCAGGCAGCTTTAAGACCTTGAGAGCAGAGTCACTTTGAAGAAGATTTTTTCCCCGTGTGTTCCCAAATCCACTTTTGTTATACCTTCCATTCTGGCATACCAGAAGTTGACTCTGCTCTGCTTCCCTGCCAGGTCTGACTTCTTATCCTCCTGCATGTCTGACCGGCTGCACCTAATTATTTATCCATAAATCTCCACTTAGCACAGTGCACTACATCATCAGTCCTGTCCTCCACACTTCCCAAAGGAAATAATTAACTTTTCCTTGCCAACAGGATGATGACTTAACCCTTCAGAAAGGAATTGATGGCTGAAATAATTTTATTTCAATACTCATTTGGCCTCAGATGAGCCCCTGCCAGTATGATGTATTTTCAGGTGTATGGTTATCAGCTGCACAAACAGTATGTTAGTGCATGATGAATAATGTGGAGGAAATAGGATCTCAGGAGAGGTTGAACAAACCACAACCCAGCCTCCTATGTGATGTAGTTTAGCTTGTAAGCTGCTACCTACATGTGACTTCAGAACCAACAGCAACACATATGCCTGTGTTTTATAGAGCAGTGTGGTGAGTGATGGAGTGATGTGAGCCGACTGCCAAATCTCACATCACAACTTCAGTCATGGCCAATTACAACTGGCAGCTGATGTTAGGGAGCGGGCAAGCATAGACAGAAGCGTTCTGACAAAACAACCCTGATCATCAGTGTGTGCACTGAAAGCTCAACATTAACCTGCAATCAGCACACGCCCTCAGGAATGGATTCCTGTGGGTCTCTCTCTGTCTCACAGAGAACACTGCTGCTCCCGCTATCAGGTCTCACAATACTCCTGAAGGACCTGATACCTTAATGTTACTTTGTTCGAGTCGACCTTTTGTTATTGACTCCAGTGGCCCTCTCAGGTCCAGCTGGAGTGTAAGGGGTGACATGAGGTCACTTTTGTCCTGGGTGGTCATGCATAGTTCTAACAGCTTCCTGCTGGTGGCAGCATGCAGGCCCATAGAGTCCAGGTACTGTAATAACACGCCAATAAGCAGGGAGGAACCAGAAGGAAAAGGAGGGAAGATGTCTGATATCAGGACAAAAAAAACTAAACAAAAAAAAAAAAAAAAAAAAAAAAAAAAAAAAAAAAAAAAACAAGAAAAGAAAAAAAAAGGCCTTGCATCATTACCTGGTACCTGAACTTTGTTTATTTTCTGCATCAGTTTGTTGTGGAAATATTATTTATGTAAAGGAAAAAGCACAAATTGGTACATAGACATTCACCAGAATGTAGGGAGAGCTAAAACTAAGTGTGAATGCCCATTTAGGTATTGCAGTACCTATTCTGAAATTTTGGAATCCTGCCCCTGACAAGTACCCAGATATTATAATCAAAAACTAAACACCACGAATATTATAGATATAGTTTTTAAAATAATAAAAACCTTACATTTTTATACAATAAATAAGATAAAAACCAAAGTGAATCAGCCAAATGAACTCTGAAGACTAAATGAACCTAAATTAAACTGACTAAACTTAATTTTTCATTTAACTAAAATTTAAAAATGAAATAATAAAAAAACAAATCTATTAAAAAAAATACAAAACTATAATAATTCTGCAACAGAACAAAAGACACCACTCTAGAGTTTGTGGGCTGTGTGTTTGTCACAAAACACTTTCTATGAGAGGTGCCCTGGGACCACTTGTGCTATGAATTGATGAAATACAAATGCACTTGAATTAAACTAAATTGCTGGAATTTAACAGTGTCAGATCTTGATTTTTTTTTAAGTGTTGACAAAAAAAAGACACAGCCTGCCCCATTACATTCTGTTTTGTTGGAGAGGTTCCTGCAGTCATCAAGTCAATGGACAAAATTATGACAAAAGCACTGAAAAATAATTCAATCTGGCTTCAGCACAGAGTCACATCTGTCACCTTACAGATTAGAGCTGTGTGGCCAGCTAGAAATTGTCCACTGAACAGAATCACCAGGCTGCATGCACACTACATGCGGCCCTGGTGATGTGAAGTCTTCTCAGATAACTTTTTTAAAAAACTTATACTGAACCATTTATTTTTCAGACCCACCTGCTTTTGTTTGCCTAGTGTGAGTCTATTCCAGCTCACACTGGTCCACGTGTTGAAACAATTAGACCTATGGCCGCTTTAGAGCTGCCAAATAGCAAAGAGCTGACTGGCAGCTGTTTAGGAGTGCTAACAGGAGCATGTTAAGTTAACCCACAGAACCTTGGGGAGAATATGCAAACTGCACACAGAAAGGTCTCTGCTGGTTGGTTAGTTGAAAACATGGCTTCTGAGTGAGGTGGCAGTGGTAACTGTTGTACTACCACTGGCCCCAGCAAGAGCAATACCCCGTCACATTCCAGTGGTTGGGAGCAAGAGCTTTTCTATTGTTCACCTCAGTGTGACATTATGTGGTAAAAAAGTACTTTACAAGGATCCCTCTGAGGATTTTATGACAGGTAAAGACAGATGCATGGACTCCATCTGCAGGAGCCCTCACTATTCTGGCTGTGGAGTTCAGGCTGTCAAAGAGCAGCTTGATGTGGCCTTATGCAGTGCAGATGCATTGTCACTGGGAATAAAGAAGAATGCAATATGAGCCTGTGCAGCTACACTTTCCTGCAGCACAGAGCCCAGCTCCAGGATTAATTAAAACAAAATGATGGTCTGAGACGACTGGCCGGGGTGAGGTTCCACACATGAAAGGAGAGCAAGCGAGATGAGAACCTCGTCTGTAACAGGAGTCTGGCTGGCCATTGTGGCTGGTATGTGGACGTTGTCTCTCTGTGTCCTCACCATTCCCATGTTGTCATCCCGAGGCCACCTACATAGTAGAGATGACCGTCTGTTTGTGTGCATTCACCCAATGAGCCCCCTTCCTCCCCCACTACAGGCTGAGAACACGTCCAGTTCAAGGATCTGCTTTTAATAGTGGCCACCTGCTCCTTCAGTCCATAGCAAAGCTGTTTGTGATCTCACACTTTCTAAATCTGTTTTCTGTTCACTGCATGCTGTTCATACTATACTGCACACAAGGATCGTGGCATATCTAAGAAAACTACCAGTAAAACCAGCAACAAGCTAACACTTCCCCTCACCCTGCAAACAGCATGCTATTACAGCTGCACAAGTCAGTATGTTTGTTGGAACTCACAGAGTTCCCTCAGCTTTAAGGAGCTTTGTAGCTTCTTTTAGCTCACTGTTTTGTTTATATGACACATAATTGTACAGTTTTAGTTAGGTCTCCTCAACCAGCCTCCATTATGAAGTCAGACTTGTGAATTTCCCAGACGTCTTTGGGCTGGTTTTCTGGTATCACAAAGCTGGTTCACTTTCAAACAAAGTACATCTCCGTTTTATCGAATGCTGCAGAGCCAACCTGCTCCAGAGCAGGAAAGTGTTGGAGGATCAGATCTGACCTGCTGCCACCTCGACCACTGACAGTTAGACCCTCTAAACCACCTTCATGGACAAAACAGAGTTCAACAAAATGACAAGTAATAAAAGAACAGATGTTATTGAAGCTTGATACAATCCATTTCCTGTTCAAGGGTTTCCACTTTAAAACACAACTTACGAGTCAGTGACAATAAATACATAAAATAGAACTTAATAACTGTTTATCTCCTTAGCTGTCCTCCTCTTTTGACCTTTATTCATCATTGGACAAAGAATGCTCAAGGACCTATATTACACCCTGACAATTTGTTTAACCTTAGTCATTTATTTATTTATTTAATTTTTTGCATTTTTTATTTTAATTTCAGTGGACCTTTACCTGGTAAACTAAAATTAAAATTAACACTCAATAATGGTAACAGCACTCTTGTAGATTAATTGTTTCACTGATATTCCACTAAAGCACTTACAAAAGGCAACAGAAGCTTTACCGGTGTGGCTCAGTGTCACACCACAGTGACGGACAAGGTCCCCTCAGGTGTGACTCCGCTCTGAGGCAGAATGAAACCGACACATATTTATTTTCACCCAGATCCTTCACGGAGTCTTTTTGCAGCTCCACCACAGAATGACACAGAGCTAGTGTGGAGAACATCCGCATCTGCACTGTTCTATCCTCTAACTTGCAGCATTACTGCTACTTCATTCACTAACATCAGTGAAAAAAAATGACAGACTCGGTCCCAGCCTTTTAGCAGTGCTATTAGAGGAGTGCAGCAGAAAGACGAAGGCTCATGTTGCCTGTAGCAAGATCAGCTCAATCATTTGAGCAGCATGTTGGATCAAGTTAATATACTGGTTCTGACAGGGCTGTCCTGAAAAACACATAAAGCAAAATATAAAGTAAATGAATACATCATCTACACTGTCATGGAAACTTCTTTGGCAGATTGTTTTTCACCCCAACAGTACAGACCTTCCTAACTATGACGACCCTTCTTTCTCTCTCTGATCTAACTCCAAAAGTGGATATCACTGAATCTCTCTCTCTCAAGTTATAAATATAGTACATTGTCTTTACAAGTGTATGCAAACCTTTATACCCAGCTGTGTTATTAATTTATTTGCCTTTTATTTTAATTACTTCTCTGTCACTGATCTTTACACTGATTAATGTTAATAACTCATAAGGAATACCTCTAGAAACTACAGTTGAGTTTGGCACTTCAATGTAAATCTGTGACACAGTACATGTCCCCCATTGCATTGTGCCCGATAAATAAATAAATCACTGTACAGTTCAAGCAGAAATCATCACAATATGCAATATACAAATGATGCAGAACTTCTGAACACAGTTGTATTTTCTGTTTTCTGTAACTATTAAGATCATTTGAAGGTTTTGTGGGTAGATGTAGTAGTTTCACTTAGAATGTCTGTCTTCACTAAACAGTAATTACAATGAATGCAGTCCAGATGATTTGGAGCCAGTGATGCCTCTGCCTGACCATCACATCAGGTTTATCACTATTAACTCAAACATTTGACTGCAGTAGCATGTATGCGAACAACGCAAAAACATCTCCATCTTAAAGGACATCTGGTTGATTGCTGGATCTTGAAAACTCAAAATTAAAATCTAACAGAACAATTTTTCTTGTTTCCAATACACATCAACTAACACTAGTGGCCAGGCTATTGTTTGACTGTGTTCGCTTTGATCCCGTTACTGACCTGTGCTCACACCAGAGAAGCACCTCTTTGGTACCTCGGTCAGATCAAGTGGACAGGAGGATTTGGTGGCTCACCATGTCAAAAGCTGCAGGATTTTGGTGAGTAAAGTGTTAATAAATTGCTAAATTTAATTATTTAAGCATAGCATGAAGTCCAAATTTTGCACATCAACAACTCAAATCACAAAACTTGAGCAGAGCTGTGGTCGCATATGAGAATGTAGATGGGCAGCAACATTTGGCCTCTGGTATTTGTACAGCAGTCTGAACCAGTAGCTTCTCTGTTTGCTATGTCAGCATACACGTCTATTTGGATTGTAACGTAAAGTATATATGTATATATATATATATTCATTCATGTCCTTTGATATTTCTGCATGGAAAATCGCTTTTAGTACTTAAAAATATTGTGTGAAGTGGGAAAAAAAAAACCAGATCCACAAGTCTGCAGACTTATATATTTATTAACATATTTTTGTGCAGGACCTACAATAAATATATGAATACTTTGGCTTCAGCATCTGACCAGCATCAAGTCCATGAACACCTACAGTGAGGTGAGCACAAACTGTGCATGTCAGAGTGTATTAAGCAACACCAACACACATACAGGCTCCACAATACAGTTGATCTTGGTAAATAAAATGAGACAGATTGATAAAGCTCAGTTTATATGTTTGATAGCAACACTGATTGTGAGAAATGTCTGAGGGCCTGAGATAGCAGCCTTTGGCTGGACTGAGTGAAGAGACTGAGGGGAATGTTTCTGTGTTCGATGGACACACAAATATTTAGAATGAGCTGTTCTGCTGTTGATCAAAAGAAAAGGGGAAGGTCAGACGGAGTTTTTGAACATGTGAAGAGAAGGGTCTTTAAAATCAACATCAGTATAGCCTGACACCACACATTCAGTGCACTTAAAATACATTTTAGGCAGAAAATGCTTCAAATTCAGACCTGGAACCTGTTCTTTAAAAGTGGCTGAACTATATCCATAGTGAAATCAAGTAACCAGCCTAAAGATGTCCTGTGGCGTTGCTTTGCTGCATTTACATTTGTAGTTGATCACCAAACCACAGCATGTATCCTCGAGGTCTAAACATTGTTTTCATCTGTGTTCACCTGCCTGTACTAGATGTCTTTACTTGTGTACTTGTCCATTACTGCAACCTATAAATTACTGGAGTAGTGTGACGTCATTAGTAGAAATGTAGACTGTGCCACCCACCCTCACGGCATGCACACAAGACACAAAAACAGGAACCCACTAAACAAATACATCAATAAAAATAAAATCATCAAAATGTACAACACCCACATCAACTTAGTTGATCACATTTTTTTTCTTGTGTCATTGGTCAAACATTGGGAAGTGTTGGGGTGAAGGTACTTCATTTGGTTATAGCAAACTGTGTATCCAAAACTATGTTTGGCTTAGACAATTAGTTCATTGCTCATTTGCTTTGTTGTGTAATTTATTTCATCCTAAATACACATTTTACTCTTGTAAAATTAAATGTGATAATTAACTTCTGTACTACACAAATTCAGTTCAATTCAATTTTATTTATAAAGTGCCAGTTCACAACATATGTTATTTCATAGCACCTAACCTAGTAAAGGTATAGACCTTACAAATTTTAAAAAGAGAAACCAACAATCCAAAGTTCCCTTTGGATTCCCTCTGAGCAAACAGTCGGTGACAGTGGGAAGGAACCAAAAAAACCTCGCCTTTAATGGGGAGGGAAAAAAAAAATCAGATAGAATCAGGCTCAGGGAAGGAGACCACCTGAGAGAGGGAAGCAACTGGAGCAACAGAGATAAAGGAGACTACAAAATAATCAGGAAAAATTTCTGATGCTCCAGATAAACAAAAACTCTGCATTCATAGAAAGGACTGCAGTTTAAAAAAGAAAGATTGATGATGAGACAAGTGTCATACCAATGCTGTCTGTGTAATTGCTGTCACGACCAGAGGGAGGAGACAAAAGTTCCAAAGTTAGAGTTCAATCCAGCTTTGAGAAGCTGAGAAATCCAGTGTCAGATCATCAACAACCTCATCAAGCCAAGTCATTTGTACAGAAGAACGGGACCCAGGTGTGACAGAAAACACTGCAGCGGGATATGATTAAAAGCATTCATGCAAAAAACTCATTTCATCAGTCAGACAGAAACAGCTGTGATGTACAGGTGTTTGAGCACTGTACTCTACATATGCTCTCTATTACTCAGCATTCTTACAAAAATAACTGAAACACAAAAGCGCCTGTCTTCTTTGAGTGGGATGAGCACATAATAGCAGTGTTCGGCACACTGACAACTCTGGCTGATGAGCTAGAAACAAAAACCTCAAGTAAAGTAAAGACAGCATCACACTACTGTAAGAAAAACACTGAGATTGAACCAGTTTGTCCTCTGAACTAACTTCTGTGGCAAACACATCAATCAGCGATCAACGGTGTGATCTAGATGCAGGCCACGCATTAAAAAATTCTACTTTAAGACTGTGGGGTAACTGCTCATGTCCACTGAAATGTGGAAACGAATATTTTAGTTGTTTCAGAAGCACAAATTTATTCTTTGACAGAATATTGGAAGCATGCTTGCTACTCATGTGGGATTATTTATGATCAGCAGTAAATACTGTGTGGCTGGATTGAATTACTGTACTACAGCACTTTTATTTCTATGTTCTATCTGTAACTTCTGAACACTGAATGTCAGCAGAGAGAAAGCTGTAGTATTCCTTCTCCTTCGCAGGCTTAAAGAGGAAGTGACATAAAGTCACAAGTGCAAGTAAGATTAGCTTTTCTGTGTGTAAAGGCAAAGTCAGGAAAGAAAATTGTCAAAAGTATCAGTTTGAAGTCAACAGTTAACAAAATCAGTCATTAATGTACATTCATAAGGGAATTTCATGCTTCAGAGACACAAGCTGTTCTGGCCAAGAATAAAGTGAAGTCCAGTGGACACAGAAGGTTGCATCTGCCTGATCAGTATAGAAAGCGAGACTGTGCGTTTGAACGTGAAGATCTTATTAGCTACATACTGACTCTGACCCACAGAACAAACAAGCTCTGATGATTGCCATGTTGCTCTGATACGGGGGTGTTACCCTGGTCCAGGATGGCTAGGTCACATGTCATGTAGTGTGCACCCTGTTTAATACAACAACTGGAAGATACAAATTGGTGACTGTACGTTTGATATGGATTACATTCACATGTATGAGCAGAAGGACACTTAGAGAGGTATTCTTGGCACAGGCTCAATGTTTAAACTCATTATTTTATTCTCGCTTCAGTAGCAGGAGGGAAGCCATATCCAGGTGCTGGTTTAACGCACTGCAACCAAACATGTACCCCTGAGCCAGGACCCCAAATCCATATAAATATACACTAACCTGTAGCTAGACAAAGCTAAATACTGTGACACAATGCAGAGGCCAGTTGCTTGCAACATGTTAATATATAACACTGGGGCAGTGTGTCCTGCTCAGTAAGCCTCACATACACACAGTGTGTCTGCAGGGACCATGGTGTGTGGCAGCTGCTGCGCTCTGCTGGGAACATGGCCCACAGCGCCTTGAGTTTCCCTCTTCAGTCGCTGGAGGAGGTTGAGCACAGTGCTACAGGCCAGGAGCTGTGAATCTGAGTGGAGACCATCAGCATCCTGCACCACAGACCCCACTGGTCAAGTCCTGGATAACTCCAGCCTTCACGAGCTTCATCAGGAACTCCTTCTCTTTAGATATGTTGTGAGTCCAGGACTGCAGAGAGAACAGAGGCTGTAAGCAAGTACTGTTTTTTAATTTAAATAGTGCATCTTACTTCATTTCCAGTTGCATTTGTAAAAACAAATGTCTCAAGAAAACATAACTATGCAAGAATGAACTCAGAATGGAACAAAAGAGAAGGATGCTAGGTGGCAGAGCTACAGCTCTGTGCCTCTTTATATTAAACACAAGTCAGTGGCAGTTGGTGAAAACAGTATGACAGGGATTCTATGTGTGTCTCGACAGCCTGGGTTAAAGTGATTTATGAGATTGTGAAGTGGTGTGGATGGCAGCTCGACACTGTATGTAGTGCTCTGTGACTGATCTCATACCTATCCCAAGCTACTACTGAACATGCTGGGCAAACCTTCACGAGAAGCTTTTAAAATGAGAGAAAGGTCACGGCAAACTGATCCAGTAAGGGTAAACCTGAAAAACTAACAAAAAGGATGTTGGCTGACACGTCAGTAGTAACAAATGTGGGGTTGTGAATATTATGTGGGAGTATCGTCCACGAAGAGTAAAGTATGCGGGGAATAGTGGGTCACACATGTCGATGGAGAGGCTGAATCATCAACCTACACTACAACTGTTTCCTTTTTCTAATGTAGGTATCCTAATAAACACGGTCTTCAGTGACCTCTTTAATGGCTGACATCCTGATCTTCTCATAGTAGTGCAGTGGGGCGTGGGGGGTACTCATGTTGTAGCCAAATCCAGCCACGGCTACTTCATCACAGTTATGGAGGGCCATTGTTATGGCAACTGTCCCCAAGGTTGGAATATTCTGAAAAACAGACATGAATAATTTCTATGAACCAGAGAACTGAGCACTAACCTGTACATCCCAAAATATGTCCAGTACAACCCAGTCTCACGGCAATTTGTAATATAGTCACAAAATGTAATCTATTGTGTTGTGTCCTGGGACACGATTTGCCCGACTTTTTCCGCGTTCCCCAGCATGAATTTCAAACCAATACATTTCAATTGGTATTATCTTTCGTGTCTGGGACACGTTTTTTCCTTATCAGACAGCGCATATACTGTAATGCTTTTGTCGTTCTTTTCTTCCGACAGTCAGGCACTAACCAATTTTAATGTTATGGCCCGTCCACACTAATAACTATAAGATCACTATACAGATGTGTGCGCCCACACTGACCAACGTTAACATTCTGTAAACAACGGTGCTGAGCAGCTACCGTGTGCTCCACCTGTTATAAGCTCAGTATTCATTAATAGAAAAGACAAGAAATATATCCAGGCAGAGAGAAACTGTTCTAAGATCGCTCTGAAAGTGATCCCAACGATATCATTCATAGCAATTACCGTTTATATATGGTAAAATATATGTGCTTTTATTGTGTTTGGGCTACATGCTCGTCGTTACTTTCATTTCTCTGTAAACGAATACAAGGCTGAAAAGGACACATGCTGGAAAACGGTGACCGGAAGATATACTTTGATTGCAGTGATAGTTAATCTGACTATTGTAACTGAGAGGCCAGCAGTGGGGAATGTATCTGTAGCTTTGTGCAGTTTTTAGCTAGCTTGTCATGGCTGTCTACATTAGCTACTAGCCTAGCTGCTGCGGCTGCTGCTGCTGCTGCATCTTCTTCTATTGATTTGGCGGTTGGCATCCAACGTTCAGGTGCATTACCGCCAACGGTAGCAACGAGTGCAACTTTCCCTCAAACACTGCCGGTGTAATAAAAACATAAAAAATACCACAATATGATGTACTCTTTTAAACTTATTTCATACTACACATATCATGCTTTAACAATAGCACATTTGTCAGTACTTCAATCCGTTTATTTTAGTTTATTAATACAAAAACACAACCATAGCTGTAAACCCCAAAAAGAATTACATATTTCATGGCGTGTCCAATCACGTTGTATTGTCATGCTACTGGAAGTTGTAGTTCATTCTTCAAAATAGTTGTTTCTCCTAAATGGAGGGTGAAATAAAAAACTTTAGGTGCATTTAGGGGTTTAAATTAATGAGGACCATGTTTATTTGGACTGACTTAACAAATGAAATTGATATATATAGGTGAAATTAAATTTTTACCACATTTTGTGATGCCCCCTGCTGGTGAGAACATCAAGCCACAGCCTACATGATCGTAGAAGTCAAGAGCTTTGTATAACAGTTTGTCCCATGATTCTAGCCCCTTTCATTGTTGAATTAGAAGCTTTAAAAGGTGCACCAAAGTCATAGTTCAAAGGTCAATGTCTCTGAGCAAGAGAAACTTCAAGCTTCCAGACTGACATAATCATATTCCCCAGATCAGGCCCTTTCCAATGATGTATCATGTTTAGTCCTATGACAAAGTTTAAATTTTCACCCCTCTGGACCCAGCCCTGTGTCAGGTATAGTTTTCCAGGAGACGTGCAAAGCTCAAGTGGATAAAATGAAATTAAAATAATTTTATTAAACATAGTGGGTAAATTCATCGATGACAGCTTTGTTTTGACTTACTGGAACCCATGGGTATCATTTTTGGTCTTGATAAAGATGTTTTTCCTGGTTAGATCCTGTTTCATACTATCCTAACCCCAACATTGAGGACATCCTTACCGGCTGCTTTATCTCCTAAGGAAAACAATTTCAGGGCTACACTCATTCGTGTGTTTTAACAACAGTCATATGGCTATATGGCTATGCAGTATGTCATAATGATAATACAATTACTATTATTATTACTATTATTAATAATAATAATAACTTTATTTGTATAGCACCTTTACGAACATTTGACAAATTTCTTTTGTAAAGTTAGTCCAAATAAACATGCACCTCATCAATTTAAACCCCTAAATGGACTTAAAGTTTTATATTTCACCCTCCATTTTGGAGAAACGGCTATTTTGAAGAATGAACTACAAGTTCTTCTTGGGGTTTACAACTAGTTTTGTGTTTTTGTATTAATAAACTAAAATAAATGGATTGAAATACTGACAAATGTGCAACTGTTAAAGTATAATATGAGTAGTATGAAATAAGTGTAAAAGAGTACATCATATTGTGGTATTTTTATTATACTGGCAGTGTTTGGGGGAAATTTGCGCTCGTTGCTAAGGCGACCTTGTTAGGGTCGGTGTGCAGCCTTGCTGTAGACCTGGAAGACATCCGTCCTACAAGATCTGTAATGTTTTTGTGTGTACAGTAGGTGGCAGAAATGCAACTGAACGTTGGATGCCAACCGCCAAATCAATAGAAGAAGATGCAGCAGCAGCAGCAGCCGCAGCAGCTAGGCTAGTAGCTAATGTAGACAGCCATGACAAGCTAGCTAAAAGCTGCACAAAGCTACAGATACATTCCCCACTGCTGGCCTCTCAGTTACAATAGTCAGATTATCTATCACTGCAATCACAGTACATCTTCCAGTCGTCGTTTTCCTGCATGTGTCCTTCTTTTCAGCCTTGTATTCGTTTACAGAGAAATGAAAGTAACGACAAGCATGTAGCCCAAACACAGTAAAAGCACATGTATTTTACCACAAATAAACGATAATTGCTATGAACGATATCGTTGGGATCACTTTCAGAGCGATCTTAGAACAGTTTCTCTCTGCCTGGATATATTTCTTGTCTTTTCTATTAATGAATACTGAGCTTATAGCAGGTGGAGCTGCTCAGCGCCGGTGTATACACACATCTGTATAGTGACCTTATAGTTATTAGTGTGGACGGGCCATAACATTAAAATTGATTAATGCCTGACTGTTGGAAGAAAAGAACAACAAAAGCATTACAGTATATGCGCTGTCTGATATGGAAAAATGTGTGCCAGACACAAAAGATAATTTCAATTGAAATGTATTGGTTTGAAACTCATGTTGGGGAACACGAAAAAGTCAGGCAAATCGTGTCCCAGGACACGAAACAATAGATTAAATTTTGTGACTATTGTACAAATTGCCATGAGACTGGGTTGTACAGTAAGTAGTGTACATACATGAATGTGGAGCAGAGCCTCTTTGGACTGTGGTTATTGTGTAGATAACTGACATACATTCCTGATCAAAATCTGAAGACCAGTTAAAAAATTGCATGAATTTGCATTTTGCACTGTTGGGTCTTAGGAAGGTTCAAAGTAGAGCTTCAAAATGCAAAAAGAAGAAATGGGAACAAGTGACCAAAAGTTGTGAGCAGGCAATTTATTGAAAACAACAATTTCACTCAAATAGGCTGTTCATCAGCTGATCAAAAGTTTAACATCACAGCTCAAAAAAACCACAAAACCTCCTAAAACATAAATTAAAGTGTCAAAAACTGACTCAGTAATGAGTAGCTCCACCATTATTGTGGATCACTTCAAAAATTCGTTTTGGAATGCTTGATGCAAGTGTTTCCAAAAGGCCAGTGGGAATGTTGTTCCAAGAGGTGATGATGGCTTCGCGAACGGTATCCACTGTCTGGAACTGATGTCCACTTTTGTAAACCTCCCTTGCCATCCATCCTCAAATGTTCTCAGTTGGATTAAGATCAGGGGAACACGCAGGATGGTCCAAAAGAGTGATGTTGTTCTCCCTGAAAAAGGTCTTGGTCAGATGGGCATTGTGAATTGGAGCGTTGTCCTGCTGAAAAACCCAGTCATTGCCACACAGAAGAGGGCCCTCAGTCATGAGGAATGCCCGCTGCAACATCTTCACATAGCCAGCTGCTGTTTGACGCCCCTGCACAACCTGGAGCTCCATTGTTCCATTGAAGGAAAAAGCACCCGAGATCATGATGGCGCCCCCTCCATTGTGCTGCGTAGAAAACATCTCAGGTAGCATCTCCTTGTTATGCCAGTAATGTTGGTAGCCATCAGGACCATCAAGGTTAAATTTTTTCTCGTCAGAGAATAAAACTTTCTTCCACCTTTGAATGTCTCATGTTTGGTGCTCCCTTGCAAAGTCCAAATGGGCAATTTTGTGGCATTGAAGAAGACTTGGCCTTTGAAGACGTTTCTTGTTTTTGAAGCCCTTCCTTCACAGATGCCGTCTGATGGTTATTGGGCTGCAGTCAGCACCAGTCATGGCCTTAATTTGGGACGAGGATTGTGCCGCGTCTTGACGGTCAGCCATTCGGATCCTCCGGCTCAGTGCTGAGATTTTTTTGGGTCAACCACTTGATTTTTTTGTTCCATAACCCTGAGGATCTTTTAAGAAATGCAAAATGACTGTCTTACTGTGTCCAACCTCAGCAGCAATGGCACGTTGTGAGAGGCCTTGTTTATGCAGCTCAACAGTCCTACCCCGTTCAAAGACGGTGAGCTTTTTTGCCTTTGCCATCAAGAGATCTTCACAGTGTGATTACTTGTGAGGAAATGACATGGAATCCAAATTTTTGCACAGATTTTGGCTTTTAAAGGCTGTGATGTTAAACTTTTGATCAGCTGATGAACAGCCTATTTGAGTGAAATTGTTGTTTTCAATAAACTGCCTGCTCACAACTTTTGGTCAGTTGTTCCCATTTCTTCTTTTTGCATTTTGAAGCTCTACTTAGAACCTTCCTAAGATCCAACAGTGCAAAATGCAAATTCATGCAATTTTTTAACTGGTCTTAAGATTTTGATCAGAAGTGTATGTGAACTCTGAAGCATGACACTATTTATAACAGCCTAATGGCAACAGTGTTTATTTTCAGAGAGGTGTCAGACTGTGTGGCTGCTCGGCTCCCTGCAGCATCTGCTGTGTGTTCGCAGAAGCCTTCATAAAGCAAACAGACGGGGAAATCAGCTACCAGGGCTCCAGCTCTGACTGTTAAATAACTGCTGTGTCTGAAACATCTCACCTTTCCTCTCTACCTAAAAGGGAACAGAAACTGACAGCTAGGGAAACAACAGGTCTCTCACCCCTCTGCCCATCTGTCCATTGTTGTAAGGTAAGCCAATCAGCTTGAAGGAGGCCTCTTGGATAAAGTAAGGATTCAAGATGCGCATGTCACTGGGCTCCCTTGGAACATGCCTGGCCACTGACTTCCAGAAACCATCAATGCTGCGCTGAGACACAAAAAGAGAGGAAGTTAAGCAGAGTGGTGAAAGAGGCCTTCATACCAAAACAATAACACACAATCAACAACTGTGTGCCATGCACAGGTTACTTCCTATAAACCTATGAGCCCAACTGCATATCTTTATAGGGCACGCTAAAACAACAGGAGTTAATTTAGATCACCTAAAAAATGAAAGACATATTAAATTACTACATTAGAATGATATTTTATATGTTTTGGAAATCTGTTAAAAAAATCTTCAAACACATTGGTATTAGTTGTTTGTTTTGTTTTCCATCTGTGTTCTTTTTTTTAATGCAATTACAAAATATGCAATTCTATATTGTTAATTAATACCTACATATTTATACGTACATACTGTATACATTAGTTATTAGAAATGGTAACACTCGTGCATTACCATCTATACTGACAATATAAAAACTGATCAGTTCCCCTGACAATCACATGGTGAGGTGGGATGCAGAGTGGACAGGAATGGAAAATATGATGGTGCCAAGTGAAACATATATGCTGCACTGAGGTTTGGGGGCAGATGTCAACACTATGAAAACACTGATGAAAAACAAGAAGAGCAAACAAAGCCAGCCAGAGAATGAAGCCCCTGTATCAGTATACCTGGGGCCATTACACTAATTACAGGTAGCCTGACTACCCGTCCTGGTGGCTTATTAACAGTTACTTGGATATCTGCTTGTGGGTTCACTCTGGCATCCTGGAGTGTGGGGCAGGGAGAAACCAAACAGCAATGATGTGAGCCATTAGCTTACTAGTATAGCGCCGTTCACCTGTTATATTTCTAAATTCCTCTCTGACAGATCAGTTGCTAATCCTGTTTGACTGAGACCATTTGCTTCTATTGAGTGGGAAACCCAACACCTCTGCACTACTGGCAGAGGAGACAACAGTTTGTGGAAAACCCATCTGCACAAAGCAGAGAGGATCAATGACAAGCTGTTCTCACATCCCTTTAATAACTACTGAATAGGTATATATAATATTTACTTCAGAAAAATGTACTAGCATTGTAACTATATCTACAGGAAATCAATCATCCTAACTCACAAAGTACAGCTACAATAGGATTCCAGCCATGGATGCCTTGAACAAAACTGGCTACTCAACCCAAAGACTGCACCCATTCACTTATATAAAAACGTTTGCCTGGTGCATGAGCCCATGTGTTAATGCCATGGGTTAAATTGGCTGTCAGCAACTTTACAGACATCTCATTGAAAAAAAGTTGCATGGCTAAGCAGCAGTGATGCATCCAGCTCTGTAAATACAGATGTACATGCATGGTTCAAAGTCTATTCATTTACAACCTTTTCCCCCTGCAACTTAAGAAAGTGTAACCTAGGGGTTCCAAAAAGCTGCAAAACCATGACGCTTTAGTACAATTTCATCTTTGCATTTACAATGGAATGTTTAGAACAGGCATCACCAAATGGTGGACCTCGGTCCGGATCCAGATCGAGTGATGGTTCTGCCCGGACCCATGACTAATCTCTGATAAATTCACGAGAACAGATTTTCATGGAGCATTTTTTCTGATGGTCGCAGCTACAGACAGCGGCCGCTGCTACTCCAGTTAATACGGCAATAGCCCCACTCAGTCCAGCCAATTAAATCGTTTGCCTACCCTGCACAACCAGCAGCTCCGTGGAAGGTGAGTGGACGGAGAAATGAATTGTCATTCCTCTGCCACACAGTTCAAAACCAATGTGACTATGTCATTTTTTATGTGCAAATATCCAGTCAAACATCTCCTGGATGGGTCAAAATTGGAAATTATGACATAATATGCTCAAAACGTACCACATTCTTATCACCATCAGTTGTACTCATTGTTTTTTTTCAAATATTGAAATGTTAGTGTGCTATAGTTAGTGTATAAACATCACAGTTTATACACTGGGTCAGACCAGCCGAAAAATAGGTTTTCTAAATTGCGGCCTTTGCAATGTCTGAATTGCATTGCTCCATATAATGTTTTTCATTTGACTCTGATTAATTGTTCAGCCTTATCATGGGCCAGCCAGAAACTGAAGCATGGACATTGTTGCTATGTGGTCTGAGCCTTTAACCACAGAGCATTTTTACGGGGTCATGTCCTAACAGCACCAGCAGCAAATCTGAGAGTGCTGTGCCACTTCTCTCATCTTACTACCATCAGTCCGTCTCCATCCAACACTTTGTCACTCATAATAGTGTGTTTGTATTTATTAATTGGACTGTTGTCTGAAATCATCTGGTCAAGGAGAAGGCGCTCGATCTCCTGTTTTGAAGTGAATGAATGAATGTAAATGGTCTGCAATTACAAAGCTCTTTTCTACCTTATTGGTGCTCAAACCGCTGTACATGTTTTCCATTCACCCATTCACACACACATTGCGACATGCAAGGCCTGCCTTAGTGTCTTTCCCAAGGACATTTCAACATGCAAACACACAAATAGTGTTTATCGAACCAGTCTGTGTAACAGCGTCACATATTACACCTGTGCTGCTCTTACACAAAGTCAACAAAGACACATTCAACCAATTCTACCTTCCAGGCCAACTGTCCCCAGAAGACGGGTGATTCGTCAGGTCAGGATTCTTAAAACAATGTTGTTTCTATTAAATCTGCATATTTGATTCCAAGTGTGAGAACATTACAGAAGATGCCACAGACAGTCGATAAACCTCGGGTCTGACCGATTTATCGGCTGGTCGATTAAATCGGCCGATTATAGCCCTTTTCAAAATATTCATAATCGGCCGGAGTTTTGCCGAACAATCGGCGATATATTCTTAATTTTTCCTAAACTAGTAAATGCTGTTAAGTGTCACAGTCGCTTTTGTACATTCATTTTGTACAATTTGATTCTGTAAAAAGACAAATATTCTCCAAGGCAAGAGTGTATGAAAAACACTTAAGCAACACCAGGAAAAGCTCAGTTTTTGCTGCTGCTTGTAAACAAGTCAAACTTGGCTCACGGAGATGATGAACAGTTAAGATAGCTTACGACTGCAGAGCGGTAAGATCACTCACTCTGCCGCAAAGTCTGAAACCAAAACAGTGCACAGAGCGCTCACTCTGACGGGTTTTCAGAGATCTACAGAAAACAACTTTTTATCCAACTTTTTAACTAACTTATAACTTACATTTTTATTAACTTATTCTCATCAATTTTAAAGACAGCACAGTCTTTGAGAGCACAGAACATCAGTTGGCTGCATGAATAATGTTTTGCCAGTAACTTCACTCATTATGTTGCTCATGTACAGCATACACCTGTGGCCTAAATCTAAAGATAAATTCATCAGTACAACCAGTAGCGATATTCATGCATGCTCCATAGAAAGAAAAATGCACAATGCAAATTTAAAATAAAATAGCCCGCATTACAGACATATTTGTTTGCAAAATTTTTCTTTTGCTGATGCATATTATGCCTTGCTGCATGTTTTTGTATTCAAAAATTTCTCTCTGTTGTAAAGTTAAACAAATACTAAAGGACAAAGTGTTGTAAAACAGTGAAATGTTCTGCCTGGGATTCATATCTTTGTTGTTGTAAGCATTAAGGGACCAAAAAAGAAGCTATTTTATTCATTATATATATTTTTTTTTAAATTAATCGGCCGATTAATCGGTTATCAGAATTTTTTTTTTTTGCCAAATATCAGAATCTGCATCGGCTTCAAAAAAATACATATCGGTCGGGCCCTAGGTAAACCTGCAAATACATCCTAATGTTGTCAAAAAGCAGCTTGGAAAGTATTGTGCCAAAGCGTATTAAAATGGTTACAATACATCTGCTATAGTGTCCAGACTGCCTGTGCCTTCACCTGTCAGTGGAAGTGATACGTGATCCACAACTGGGTCCACCCTGGTAATATCCACCTCCTCCTGACAGGCCACCTGAAGCTTAGGCTTTCTGTTTTGCCTCCAGTGCTCTGGCAGAATGACAGTTGCTTTCTGATGTGCATCAGAGCTGAAGTCTCATACTCCCAACTCACCTTAACTGACTGGGAGTTGGATAAGCATGCACACTAAACATGAGAAGATTGTCCCTGGTAAGAATCTACTCCTGGCAAAGGGGGAAAAAATGTTGCCACCACATCACTAAAGGTGCATCAAATTATTGAAAGAAATGGAATGAAAATAACTAAGTAATTCTTGGAGCAACTCTACAGATACAGTTGTTAAAGGGGAATCATTATGCTCATTTTCTTTTCTTTTCTTTTCTTTTTTCTTTTTTATCTGGGACCTCACTGCTACAGCTTTGCACAACCCAAAGAATCTTTATCTAAAATTGCCTGTTATGCAGCTGCTTAGTTTATCCTGTTTGAAACAAGTTGTTTGAGTTCCTGTCTCCTGAAGGTCCTCTCTCTAAAAGCCCACTTTCTTCTGATTGGCTGCCTTTGCTGAAGTCTTTATTTGTGAACACCGCCTCATCCTCTTGCCTGCATGGAGGCTCCGAAGAAAATTGTAAACCTACTAGTAATTTCTTGTTTTTGATTGGAAATGGAAACTTCTCAAATCCATTCATCATATTTGAACCCAAATCTAACCCAGAATATCAGAGTGGACAGCACAAACACTGCAGCAACACAGATTACAGCAGGGCATCTTTGTGTAGTATTGTTTTCCTCTGTGAGCAGCTACTAACTTCAGCTAGATTTTCAGTACCGCCAGTGGAGAAGAACTCATTAACGAGTTAAAGAGGAGACATCAAGGATGCAGAGTGGGTGCCAAACTGAAAGCAAGGAGGGTAAAATATAAACCACTTTTTGCATCAATTGTCAAGCGGAATGTGAGGTCTGTGGTGGACACAGCGAAAATATTGAAAATGCTGCTTTATGTGTTTTTGTGGGACATAGCTGCATGAAATGATTCCTGACTAACTCCTCTGCATCCTTTCAGATATTCAGAGAGGCTTTCCAACTGTATGGGCCAATAGAGAAGGCAGGGAGCGTGGCATGAAGGAGGCTTGCAGTGAGTGTGTGTCCAGTTTATCTGCAGACAGAGTTCACAGGTCATTGTTGCTGTTGACATCCCTCCATCAGCTGATGAACACACTCTGTGTGATATCATCAGCACAGTTGCTGCCACACTATAAACACAACACCCAAATGCCTTAATGGCAATTTTAGCCACACTCTCTGCTCAGCTACACTTCAAACTTCTCGCAATTTGTTAACTGCCCCACCAGAGACACTAAAACGCTGCACTTTCTTTATGTAAAATGTCAACAATGCATAGAGCTCCACATGAGGTGACATCATCTCCATAACTGACTGCATAACAGAGTACATAACGTTGGTGTTCATAACATCATATCCACCAAGACAGTCAGATGCTGCCCCAGTAGCAAGTCCTGGATCACCAGTGATCTACAGCATTCAGGTATGGAGACAGATATATTGAGTGTCAAGAGGGAGCTGAAGCTGAGCAAGAACAAGCAAAAATACAGGAGAAAAAGAACAAAACAAACAAAAAAATTTCCTATTACCCCCTCACACAGCCTGCTATTGGCATCAATGCCCTATCACACTTGATCTTGTTCTATGGCACTTATCCAAGTTGTTTTTCTCCTGACTAGATCCTTGCTTGTGTTCAGTGACGTGCGGTGAGGTTCATAGCTGGTGAGGCACTGACTTCATCAGAATCTGATTTACCGAATTATTTTACGGGATTATGTTCACTGGTTCTGTCCGGACAGAATGAGACCAAGCTGGTGAGGAATGACCGATGTTTGAGCTGCAGAGAGCCTTCAAAAGCAAGAAAAGTCGGATTTTAACATTTTGCTTTTCTGTAAAAAAAGCTCTTTGTGTCAATGCTGTGGTTGCTGCATGTCAAAAAGGTTTATATCATCAGAAAGAGGAGACTCTGAGCTTTCATTTGATGTGTATATTGTCGGGAAACGTGATTGTGGAGCTAGCACATATGGCTGTAATGTTTTTGGAAAGTGGTCCCGCCGGTGGGACGTGGGACCGGTAAGGGGTTAAAAATACTCTTCTTTTTTTTTAAAAATTGGAAGTATATTTTGAGTGAAATCACCCTTTTAAACTATGTCGTGCACCCGAACTAAAAGCCGTGCACTTATACGGCCGTAGAAGACGAGTCCAGCCCTCTACGTGTAGCCCTCTACCAGCAGCCTGTACGTGCGGCCTCCAGCTCTGCAGACAGACCCTTCCTATTGGATCCGATCCCGCAGCAGTTCACAACGTTTCCGGTCTCATTTACTACTGCTCATAGTAGTAAATGAGCGGCTATTAGTGGTACTATTATTTAATACCAAGTTTTGGTAATTTAACCTTTAAATTGCAGCTTAATGTTGCTGTGTCATTTTGATCTGTTCTAAATATTTGAATGGCACTGAGTGCACACTGTAGTCTAATTGCAGCTCAAATAAAGCAGCTACAGTTTCACTTTGAGACATGCTTTTGGCTATTTTTTCCTTTCTTAGAAAAGCAAAGTCTATGCTTTAATAGTATGAGGCTTTTGATAAAGCCATCTTAAACAAATGTATCCATGCAAATAAGGTATTTCCAAAGACGTATAGGAGGAGAGATGGTATCGTATTGGTATTGGCAGATACTCAAAGTTAAAGTATCGGTATCGGAAATCAAAAAGAGGTATCAGTCCATCCCTAATATATATATATATATATATATAAACACTTTTCAATCATACTTTTTTTTTCTCCCTTGTTTACCTGTTACCTATTAGAAAAGGCTGACGTCACGGAGGGTGCACTTTTTCTGTTTGTTTGTTGTTTGTTTTAAACCTCCTGACAGATGAGACATTTCTGAGTATGTTACTGTGTGGACTGGTTGGCACTGTTCAGTTAAAGGACATTTCACAGTGCAGTTCAAACTACAGTAATGCTAATTTGACTTGTTTGTTCTTAGTGCGTATTTCCTTAGTCGTCAGATATCTCAGCTAAGCTAATTTGAATAAAATGTTTGATTCATTCATTTTCTGACTGAAACTGAGCAGAATTGTAAAGCCAATAGTTTTTTTCCCTCTCTAAATATATATATATATATAGAGAGAGGAGGATTCTTTGTTTGTTTACATTTTTTCATTACCATTCATTTTTACTTTATTTTCTCTCTCACTATGCTCAAAGTATATGTATGTATATGTATATTTTTTTAATATGTTTGTATATTTTTGGTTAGTTGTGCAAATTAAGATCGTGATTTCCTAAAGTTTTGGGACCTCAGTACAACGAATGGATCTCCCAAAGAAAGTAGAGAAGCTTCAGGGGAATTGTGCCTGTCGATTGGGGACAGTACAAGGGGTTGGGGGAGTGTGATTGTTTATTTGTATTGTTTTGTTCTATTTATCATTTTATATGTACTGTTTTGGACAGCAGTTAACTTTACAGCAGTTGATGATAGTGGGCCGGAATATCCACTTTATTGAATGCGCTGATGGCGATGCCTTTTTCGGACAATTCCTCCTCTTTACCTAACAGCTCCCAAGTTACTTTTATAAGCTGGAACGTTAGGGGGACAAATAACTTTGTTAAGTGTAATAGGGTACTCTCATCTTCGCCATCTTAGGGGGGATGTGGTGTTTCTTCAAGAGACACACCTTAAGAATTCGGACCATCAAAAATTAAAGAGGAGTTGGGTTGGACAAATTTATCACTCTGAATTTAATACTAAAGCTAGAGGAACAGCAATTCTTACAAATAAAAATACCCCATTTATAATTTCTGATATAATGGCAGATTCTTATGGTCGATATACAATAGTGACTGCTTCCCTATTCAATAACCCTCTTATTCTGGCAAACATATATGCCACAAACTGGGATGATCACAACTTTTTTGCTGACTTGCTTAATTCACTCCCCCAGATTGATAGCCATCGTTTAATACTTGGTAGAGATATGAATTTGGTGATGGACCATATGCTTGACCGATCATCAACAAAACATTTCTCACTCTCAAAAGCAACTCAAGTTTTACAGACTTTTTTACAGAACTATGGCGCGGTAGATATCTGGCGACATCTTAGCCCTTCGACCAAACAATACTCCTTTTTTTCATCAGTACATCAAACTTACTCGCGTATTGACTACTTTTTTGTTGACAAAAAAATTCTTCATAATGTTAAAACATGCAATTATGGTAGCATTGTCTTATCTGATCACGGTCCGCTGATTTTAGAACTTACATTTCCAAATGAGCCTCGTATATATACATGGAGACTCAACCCTCTTCTGCTTTCTGACAATTCTTTTCTGGAGTACATCTCAAAACAAATTGACATGTTTTTAGAAATAAATATTACCCCTGATGTTTCATATAGCACAATATGGGAAAGCTTAAAAGCATTTTTACGTGGTCATATCATATCGTATTGCTCCCATGATAAAAAACAAAGACAAAGACGCCTGACTGAATTAACAGGTTTAATAGCACAATTGGATCACCTACATTCGAGGCATCCCTCCCCGGATCTATATAAACAAAGAATGGAGCTCCAAACAGAATTTAATTTAATCTCAACGCAACACACAGAGCAGTTGATTTTCAAATCAAGGAGATTATGGCATGAGCATGAGGAAAAGGCTTCTAAAATTTTAGCCCACCAGCTACGCAAAACAGAAGCAAAACATATTATTTCGGAAATTAGAACTCAAGACGGTCACATTACCACCAACTCTCAGAAAATAAACGAGAGCTTTCAGTTATTCTACTCTAAGTTGTATCAGTCTGAGTCTTTAGACTCACCTGAGCTCTTTGATAATTTTTTTGAAAACTTGAATGTTCCAACCTTGAACTCAACACTGAAAGGTCAGTTAGATGAGCCTATCTCTATTGAAGAAGTCAAAGTTGCAATAAGCTCAATGCAGGGAGGGAAGTCGCTGGGGCCTGATGGTTTCCCTGTAGAATTTTTTTTAAAGCTTTTAAAGACAATCTTGCTCCTTTATTACGGAATATGTTTATAGAATCCCTTAATGCTGAATGTCTTCTACCCACTCTGCGACAGGCCACTATCTCACTACTGCTGAAGCCGAACAAGGACCCACTGGATTGCTCATCCTATCGTCCTATATCATTATTAAATGTGGACTTTAAAATATTGTCCAAAACATTAGCTAATCGCCTTGAACACAATTTGCCTTCCTTGATAGCCTCAGATCAAACTGGGTTTATTCGGGGTAGGCAAGGCTTTTTTAATTTACGTCGTTTTTTTAAATACATTACACACACAGTCCTCCACAGCACCAGAAATAGCTTTATCACTTGACGCTGAGAAGGCATTCGATGGGGTGGAGTGGGACTACTTATTTTACATTCTGAATAAATTTGGCTTTGGTCCAGCTTTCATTTCATGGATACGATTACTCTATTCCTCCCCATTGGCTCGTGTAAGAACAAATTTTCATTATTCTTCTTACTTCCCACTCCACCGTGGCACTAGACAGGGGTACCCTCTGTCCCCTTTGCTTTTTGCTCTATCCATTGAGCCTCTAGCTATTAAATTAAGAGCAGAAAATAAAATCAGGGGCATTTATAGAGCAGATAGAGAGTACAAACTGTCCATGTACGCAGATGACCTCCTATTATTCCCTTCCTCATGCTTTTACTATTTTTGACAATTTTGGTGTTATATCAGGGTACAAGTTAAATATACACAAAAGTGAATTGCTCATAATAAATACCGAAGCAAGGAATATTTCATTTTCTAATTTTAATATCAAAGTCAAATCTGACTATGTGACTTATTTGGGTGTTAAAGTCACTTGTCAATATAAATCACTCTATGAAAATAACTTTGCCCCTCTCCTTGAAAAAACTAAAACAGATTTGGAGAGATGGAATAATTTGCCTCTGTTGTTGATTGGTCAAATTAATTCTATAAAAATGAATATACTACCTAAATATCTAGATTTATACCAATGTATTCCACTATATTTGCCCAAAAAAATATTTGTAACGCTACACAAACTTATCCTATCCTTCATCTGGAATGGTAAATCACCGCGAATACGTAAAGACTTCATGCAACGGCTCAGACCATTAGGTGGTTTAGCCTTACCAAATCTCCGCTTTTATTGTTAGGCAGCAAATATACGCAATGTGCTCCACTGGATTAGTGATCCAATTTTAGAGGCTCCCTCTTGGGTTTCTATGGAGGCCTCCTGCTGTGGAAATTCATCCTTGCAAGCTTTACTGTGCTCATCACTCCCTATAGGATTACACTATTATAAATGTAACCACCTGCTCTATGACTCTCTTTGGATTTGGGTGCAACGTAGAAAGACATTTGGGTTGCATATGATGTCACAAGAGGCACCTTTATGTTCAAATCATTTGTTTCCACCCTCAATGACTGATTCAGCCTTTAAAACCAGGGGCCTCATTTATCATCAGTGCGTACGCACAGATATGGGTGCACAGCATGCGTACGAACATTCCTACGCAAAGTATGGAATTTATCAACTTGTACTTATACTTAGGACTGTGCGTAAATATACGCACACCTCTGACCATGCGTACACACACAATCTAGCAGTACAACAGTGAAACTACAAATAGAATGTATTCGGGGATTTTGACCACCGGCACATTCCGGCGTGAGGTTGGAGACATATGCGGCATTTCCAGCCACCACTGAGCAGGATCAAGCCGGCAGTGTTGGATGCCATAACTCCCCTGGCCCCAGCCTACATCCAGCTCCCTTACAGCCATCACCAACGAGCCCAAATCAAACGGGGACTTAACGCCGTCGCTGGATTCCCAAACATATGTGGAGCCACAGACAGCACCCGCATCACAATCAAAGCAGCATCATTAAACAAGCTTAATTTTGTAAATAGAAAAGAGTTTCATTCAATCAACGTACTGATAATTTGCGATGCGCATTTGTCGCTATCCAACGTTGTTGCTGGTGGCCTGGAGAAACACAACTCATTCATTGAGCAGAACAGCTCTGTGGGTTCCATGCAGGAGCTGCTAAAGACGGCTGGATTATTGGTGAGTGTCACAGAGTGTGGAAATGTTTTAGCTGGACTTTGTTTGGTTATTAAAACATGTCATCTGCAGTGACCAGGGTTATCCACTGGGTGAAGGGTCAGTATTAATTCGTCCTCCTCCAGTTGCAGCCATTTCTCTTTTATGGACTGTGATGCGCTTTTTGGCACTGAGCTAAACGTCAAACCACTTTTTAAAATTTTTGCTGGCGATCTCTCCTCTGACCAACAGAAATAACTGCGGTGGTTATCTTGTCTGCAATATTTTTTCTTTCGCTGCTTATCCCAACATTTCAGGCACCAAACAATCGTTTCTGGTTTGCTTCAACCTCGCTGACAAGTACCTCAATCTCAGTTTCATAAAAGTTCCTCTTTATCGCCCTTTTTGCCACGATGATGACGACAGGTGAGGAAAAAATAAATCTTCACTTACTTTATAAAGAGACGTGTTGTTGCCCTATATGGTGATTTGGAGGCGTTCCTGAAGGCAACGTGTACGAGCACGGAGGTTAAGAACAAGTGGGATTTATCAACACTGATGTGCGTATGACCCCCGTATGCACGTTTGATAAATACAGATTTTTTTTGTACTCACGCACACTCTAAATATCATTCGTACGACAGAATTTAGAACCTTTTCTACGCACTGATGATAAATGAGGCCCCTGGAGTAATAATGGATTATGAACTCTAAAAGACTTTTTTGTGGATGGGGTGTTTATTTCATTCGCCCAAGTGACTAATCAATTTAACATACTCCGTACATATTTTTTCCGATACCTCCAAATTCATCACTTTATAGCTGACCGATATGACACCTTCCCAAATTTACCAGGGCCAACTACTCTAGATAATATTTTGAAAATCAATGTACATAAGAAAGTAATCAAAGAAATATACAGTTTTCTGTTAGAGTTACAATCACCTTCTCTTGCTATTATAAAAGCACATTGGGAAAAGGATTTGGCATTTAATATTTCAGAAGATCTTTGGGAATCAATACTGCGAAGAGTACATTCAGCTTCTATCTGTGCTAGGCATGGGCTTCTACAATTCAAGGTCCTCTACCGACTCCATTTTTGTAAGGAAAAACTGGTAAAGTATTATTCAAATATTGATCCATTTTGCAATCGCTGCAAAGTAGGCATTGGCTCACTTATACATACATTTTGGACATGTCCTAAACTTAGTAAATATTGGGCATCTATTTTTACCACTTTTTCGGAGGTGTATAAGATTAAACTGCCTCCTACCGCGTTGACTGCTCTCTTTGGAGTTCTACCCCCTGGTATCTCCGTTATTAAACTTCATTCAAATGCTATTGCTTTTGCCTCTTTGCTTGCTCGACGGCTTATACTGTTGAGGTGGAAGCAGGACAGCCCCCCAACACATGACCAATGGATTGCGGATATTATGAGGTTTTTGCACATGGAGAAGATACAAAGCATTTTAGCTAGTTCGTTACTGAAGTTGAATAAAACATGGCAGCCATTCTTGAAGTACGTGGAAACTTTCAAAATGCGCACTATACCTTAGAATAGTACCCAGCCACAAGTCTGATTGGTTGACTGCTGACCAAACTGTCCATTTTATCTCTTTTATTTTGTTTATTTATTTTTTTGTGTGGTTGCATGTTTGTGTTTTCTTTATTTTTATATATATATATAGTTTTTTGTTTGTTTGTTTGGGGGTTTTTTTGTATTTAATTTTATTTTTACTTAAACTGCTTGATTTGCATGCATGCCCATATTGTTGAGTTGGGGTTTATGTTAAAAGAAAGAACAGCTAATAAGGCATACTGTGTATGGTAACGTTAATATATATTGCTGTTGAGAAACTCTAAATAAAATCGGAAAAAAAAAAAATCGCAACATTCCTCTCTGAGACTAACTCCCTGTATGCAGAACTGTTTGACAACAAATGCTGGCTTGCACGAGAGCATCAGCTGGTGGAGCTGTCATGTGATCAGACGCTGATAAAGAGATTTTGGGAGGTAAGGCTTTTCCCACTTGCAGTGATGTGATGGCTGAGTATCCATCCCTCACCACTCTTGCAGTTAAAACAATCTTACCATTCAGCACAACCTAAAAGTGGCTTCTCCACCTTGCTCCAGCTCAAGTCACAGCAGAGAAACAGGTTGGACACTGAGCATGATCTGAGAGTAGCTCTGTCTACTGTCACCCCAGATTTTGAAACTCTTATGAAGAGTAGAGGACGTGCCCAACTGTCTCATTAACTTCAACAAATGACCTGATTAGGCCAAAACTTTGTTTTCGAGTAGTTTTGATATTTATTTTATTCACTTTTGTACATGCATTTGTCATGGTCCAGTTACTGTGCATGGTTATATGCTCTGAAATGCATGTTGCACAGTAAAATATATTGAATATTGAATTCTAAAAAATAAAGTGGGTCGTGACTCAATGACCATGGGAAAATGTGGGTCCCAGGTGAAACCAGTTGAGAATCCCTGATCTAAATGACACCTTTTATCAGCCAGAAACTGTAAAAATCACATTTTCAACTTACTGATAGTCCCTGAACATATCATTTGTGACGTTTGGTTCTATCAGGAAAATGAACCAAAACTGGGCTTAAAATCTCATAGTGCAAAATGAGTAAGAAAAGATGTGGTTTGATTTTGGCAGAGAAACTTTCAACATATTGTTGGATGAATATTGGTGTAAATGTGGAAAAATCATTTCATTAATTACTTCACACAACTGGAAATGCTGTTGCTTGTACACGTCTATCAATTAATAGGTTTGTTCAGTTCAGACTTGAGCTGTGTTGAAGGTGACACATAAATGTTTCTAGGTCCAAAGTAGCAAGGTTGCAGGCACAATTTTATGAAAAAATGACCAGCGTGCGCATTCAGACATGTGACACTGCCATCAGATTGGGATTGAGGTGCATGTCTGAAAGGGGCTAAACAGACACTCCACGTACAGAACTTCAGCTTCTCTGCAAAGTGTGTGTCACGCACAGTCACTGAGCACGTCTGGCCTCTAAAAGTCCACCCATGCATCATTTATACACCTTAATCCTCACAAGGGTCACGGGGGGCTGGAGTCTATCCCAGCTGACTCAGGGTGAAGCAGGTTCACCTGGACAGGTAAGCAGCCTATCACAGGGCTACACAGAGAGACAACCAGCACACTCACATTCACACCTATGGACAATGTAGGATCACCAGTTAACCTCAGCATGTTTTTGGACTGTGAGAGGAAGCTGGAGAACCTGGAGAGAACCCACACTGCACAGGGAGAACATGGAGACTTGTCCTAACCGAGACGCGAACCAGAGATCTTCTCGATGCGAGGCAACAGTGCTAACCGATCCACCAGTCATATAACTGCAGATATTTTTCTTGCTGCCACAAAAAATACTGCATAGCCCAGCTTTAAAATATGAGTCTTTCAGGTAATACACAAGACTCCTTTAGGTGCTATTAATGTATCTGAACAGACATAGTGCGTATTATACAATGATCAGCCAAGGTATTTAACCACCTGTCTAATACGATGTAGGCCCCCCTCACGTTGGCAAAGAAGCTCTGACCTGTCGAAGCCTGGACTCCATGAGATCTCTTAAGGTGTCCCTTGTTAGACCAGATTATATTCCTTCATTGCTCCATGGTCCAGGTCTGATGTTCACCTGCCCGTTGCAGGAGCTTTGAGTGGTGGACAGAGCCTGCGCAGCATCCTGTAATGCACTGTGTATTCTGACACCTTTCTACCATCGCAGCATTAGGGTTTTCAGCAGTCTGTGCTACAGCAACCCTTCTGTGGGGTCACACCACATGGTCCAGCCTTCACTCCCAACGCACATCAAGGAGCCCTAGGCTTCTATGACCATGCTGCTGGTTTACCAGTTGTCCTACCTTGTCCTACCCAGTCATTCATCCAATAAAATTTGGCACCATACTCCCATTTAAAGCAAGTTTTAAGACAAAACTGTCAAAAAAAATTAAAAGAAAAGGAAAACATTAGACTAAGTAAAATTACCACCTGCCAAAATGCATCAAATATTCCAGCTACTGTATCTGACATGATGAATAGTGATGCGAAGTGACACTGAATACACAAACTAGGTAATGGTATGTGTTAAGGTACATCTGCAATCGAGAGGGCAAGCCAAGGGTTCTGCAGATTTAACTTTGAGAGCTGTGATCCCCAAAGAATTCACCACTACAGGACTGTCATCATCATCATCATCATCATCATTATCATCATTATCATCATCAGACAAGATAGCATCTGTTACATAGTTAAGCTCTCTGAGACATTTCAATGTCCAAGACTGTATTTTTTTATTTTCTGTTTTTATAATCTGCCCCCACACACAGACACAAAATACACCACCAACTGCAATGCTGTGGATTAAACACAGCCCTACTACACTGGGTGTACTTGTGCCATTCAGGCCTCCAGACTGTGGCCTCGCCATCAGAACATCAAAGCTGCCCACTGACAAACTTTCCCTTCTGGTGCTTCAGTGACAGGCTGAGTAAAAGACTGGACAAAGGTCTGGAAGGGAACCGTGTTGTTCAAACCACACTGGTTTCTACACAGCTCTTGGGTTTAGTACAAGAAATGTTGTGTTATGAACTCAAGCTGGATGATAAATTTAAATAAGCTGCATTCATTTCCATTTTTGCTTTCTTTCACATTTATTTATTTCAGAGGGCCTATATTTCATAGTGTCACTTCAATTTCAGAATACTGTTGGGAAAATGTATGTTCAAATGGGTTTTGAATGCTTCTGGACAATTATTACACAATCTAATTGATATTCGACAAGTCAAACACTCAGGCCAGATTACTGTGGCAATGCTGATGTCCCCCACAGAGTTACACTTTCAGATCATTTTTAGTTTATATGATTTCAAAGTAGTCTAATTACTCGTGCATCATTTACAGATATATCAAAATCAGACTAAATTTGAATATATGGACATCAGAAATGGTTAAATTTCTATTTTGACACCTAAACTAGCAAAATAACAGGTTTGAGCAGAGAGGACTGTGTAACTAATTCTAAAGAGCTTATTGATGCCACTATTTGCCAGTTCTGTTAAATGAGTACACATAAAGAATGGCTAAGTTGAAGATGGTAGAATAATTGTCTTTCCTTGTCTTGATGTGAGTTTAGTGTGACTTGTGTCATTGTCAGAGGAAGTGAAATTGAATGTGGATAACAAGATTTTGATAATTCAATGTAAAGGGAGTAACATACGTAACTGGACCTGAAGTTAGTGTGTGGTGACATTAAACTGTGCAAAACCACTTGTAGTAAAGTATGTTCTAACAAGTTTTTGAATTTTGTTCTTCAAATCAAAGATTGGGTGCTTCACCAAACTGAGAAAAATATTTCAATGTTGCTAATTAGCTGTTAGCTGTAACTAGGTTTACTGTAGGTTACAGTTTGATAATCATAATGAAGCTATATTTTTGCCATCTCAAAGTGCCATTTATTCATGAACACCACATCAGCAGATAGAAATTAGCTTGTTTTACTAAACTAATGCTAGCCCACACTGTACAGTTACTGATGAATGTTGGTAGCACTGTCTCTGGCACTGTGGGGTTTGTCTGAATGCAGCCATACTGGCAGCTTTAGTAAACAACATAATTAGGAGAAATGTTTGCTGAACATTGAACACTAGCAATAAACAAAAACTAGATACAAAAACTAGATAATAGACTATGTGCTTTTCTTATGTATGGACTCAATTGGTTAAACCTGTCAGTTGTTCAGCACACATTTGTGAGTTGTATGTGTAACGAATATTCCCGAGCAGTAACCGTAGTACACATCTATTACAGGAGTTACATTGGGTTTATGGGTGCATTTCTGGGTGGGTTGTCCCCAGCGGTTTCCTTCTGAACAGCCTTCTGATGTCAAATTGGGGAACATGTTCACCTGTGAAAGTGGTGACTAGACCTGATCCATCACTTAATCTAGCGTATCTAGAGTATTTTGAAAATGTTTTTGTCAAACTGTTCCTATCATCACATTTCTAACGGCACAAATGAGTCAAAAGCAAGAAATGGAACTGTTGAATACTAAGAACAGAGAATTAAACTGTGTTAAAAAGCTGATATGTCCTTTCATCAGAGGAAGCTGAACTGGAGATGGTTTTCTGGCATCATCATCATCACAACCCATTTTAGAACAAACAGTGTTGTCCATGCAGTCTTCCTTCTTCACAGCCAGATGACGGCACCATATGAGGTCTTCCTAATGCTGACACCACTCATGACTCTTCTTGAGACAGTCCTCTGCTCAGGCAGAAGGTCCTCACGTTAAATATCAGACAAACCTAAGTTAAAGAAAGACATCACAGTATCAGCATGAACAATCAAGATTCATCTCACAGAAACATACTGACTAGATATTTTAGATTTTAGATTTTCCATGTACTTTAGGAAAGACAAGAGCTGTTTCATTTCATATCCAGCCACGCATAGAGACAGATGTTCTATCAAACACTCAGCATGACAGTACATCAACAGTAATACAGGACAAACAACACTTGACATCATAATATCATAACCACTATTCCAGATTTGGACCATTTAAACAGGAAACATCAAAAATAACTTTTGTCTACTATTTATCTGCCACACTAACACAGTAGACCCTAGCTTGGTCATATATGCCAGAAACACAACACACACATCAATAGCTTAACATTGCTACACTTAACTGTTTATCAGACTTTAACTGATCAGCTAGTTTGGTTAGCCCGGTGTATTGGTAATCCACTTTAACTGTGATATTAACTCGGATGTTATTGTCACATCTTCTCCGGTAAAAACACGCAGGAAAAACCCACCAACGTTGACGACACATCGTACATACTATGTTTGGAGCTAAAACTTCATACAGTGTACATTCAAATTGAAAAATATTAAGAAAAAAAATTTACTTACTGAATCAGACATCCAAATCCCTCAAGAGTCTGTGGTACAATTATCCGAAGATGCAACAAACAAATCATAATAATGGTGAATTGAAAAACGATTAATAATGAACGACAAAACTGTCCAAAGAAAATGTACTGTTATTCCACTGACAAATAATCAAAAAAATATGTTTGCATCTGGAGTTTACCAGTGAATGAGCCTCCTGGCTGCCTCATTCAATCAGCCTGTCAATCGTTCTAGACCAGCCATGCCAATCACGCCAGCCCCGTACCCTCATTAGGATATTAGGATTGGAAATAAAAAGTGTAGTTAGGAATTTAAGGTCCGCTGAAAAAAATAAATTTGGTTTTAGGAAATATAAGTCCCCAGAGAAAAGTAAATGTGACATAAAATAAAACTGTATAAATAAATGTGAAATGAGAGAATAAAAGAGTCGTGGAATGAAAAAATGAATAAATGTTATTTAATTCAGTTGTCTGTGTGTGTGTGTGTGTGTGTGTGTGTGTGTGTGTGTGTGTGTGTGTGTGTTCAGCTCATGAACAATGTGAGCAAAATCAAGTGTTGCGTTTATGTTTTTGTTCAGTGTGTGTTAAGCGCTGTGAGATGGCATATGTTGTAAACTGCTCTGTATAAATAAAATTGAATTGAATTAAATTGATTTAATGATTATATACATATTTATCCTCAGATCTATTTATTTATTTCAGGACTTATTTGAAAAAAAAAATTGAGATATGGAAATATGCGCTTCCACTTTTGTCTCTGAAAGAACATCAGTGCTAGCTGCAAATAACAGTGACCACACGGCACTACAATAAGAAACTGTCACCAAATCCTTTGGGAACCCACTGGGACAACCAACACCAGTCCTGTACAATTTAACAATGTCAGCAGCAGCTCACAGCCACAGAATGGCTACAAAATCAGTTCTAACCTTGATCACAACTCCTGTTACTGACTTTTCAATATTTTTTAGGGTATTTATGAATTTTCATTCTGTTTTTCAAGGCATAAAACAAATACATGATAACAATAAGTGGATGGAAGCATTTTCACAGCTTGCAAGCCAAGTAATGAGTAAGTAAGTGACCCTCATAGCAAAATATCTGGCTACAGCTGCATGCAGGTTATGTAATATCAAAACACACTGTTGCCATTTGTTTTACCAGTCGCTGATTGAAGACCATGTGTCGGAGCCACTTGAAATCCAGAGCTTTAAAGGCAGAAAGGACAAACAGAGACTCAGTCTCATAACGTTCTGTCTTCTGGATGGCCCCCTCAGGATAGGTGATCCTCATGGTGGTCTTGGAGCCGACATCTTTCTCAAAACCTTTCACTGGGGCCTCATTTAACCTGCAACACGAGATTGCAAAGAGTCCTACTGTGCTTTTGTAGTAAGTGACAGGCAAGCTGGTGTAAATAGTCTATAGTCTATAGTACATGTCTTCATAGTGCCCTCTTGGCAGAGTCTCTCTTAAAGATCTTAAAGATTTCAATCAAATACTAAAAAATGGTAAACAAACAAAAAAACAAAAGCACGAGTACAGTGGAAAGCAGCTGAACTGATCCACGGACAGGTAGTGCACATTACAGGAGTTCTATCACAGCTTATGGAAATATAACAATCTGACAATAGAATATAAATATACATAAATAAAGGCCAAGCTACAGATAAGGTCAAAATTATCAGCCACCAAGGAGAGACAAAAATATTTTCACCAAATTCTGTCCAGTGTTAACATTACACATAAAACTTTATGGACTGCAACATCCATGAATGAAAAAGCCCTGAATAAAAAAAGAGAAAAACCTTCAAGCCTGCTGTATAACAACTGTACTGGAAACTGCAGTGGTCACCATGTGTATTCTTTTTCACATGTAACAGATGTCACTGTCTGATGAATGTAGTTTGATTTCAGCATCATGATTTGCCCTTACGGTCATGGACAGTCAAGTGTTTGGCTGTGAGTAATTCACCAAGACAATGTTACCAAAAAGTAGTTCTGATGGATGTTAGAGGCAGTCCAGATGACTACTGAGTCATTGTTCAAGCAAACCCTTTTAAAAAATACAAACTTATAGTGGTGGTAATATCTTGTGTGATACTACCATATCAATTTGGAAAATTATTACTGAGGTAACAAAGTGGCAGGAAATATGTAAAGTCTGTGTTGTATTGTAATGTGTCAAAACGTACCTGACAACAACATCAAACTCATCAATCTTTTGTCCTAGAGACTTATTGGCAAGGATTCCTCCATTTCCAACAATGATGCATGTCTTGCAGCTCTTACTGGAACACAAAAAAATGCATTATGATTTATTTCTTTATTTCCTGCCAGTAATTGGACCTACTACCTAATGGACCGCCCAGATACAGACCTATTTAACACACAATCACTCTGGAAAAACAAGTGGCTGTGTCTCTTATTTTTGTTGTTTCTTTTTTTTCCTTCATTCCAATCTTATGGATGCTAATCTATAAAAGTATAACTACAGAGAACAAGTACTGCTGCAGTTAAGTATAAACTTCTTTACTTAGTACTTAGACTCAAGACAAGTGCAGAAGAAGAGCAGTGACAACAAAAGTCAATGCATCACAACTTCAGTTAATATGATTACAACGCTGTAGTGGGGAGTCAGTACAATGTGTCACATCTTTAGTCTGGACTGCTTACATCTAAATGGAAAAATAAACACATTCCCAATTTTCTGAGCTGGCTGATTTATCAGGATCATTTATGCAACTACTTCAGAGGTCCATATAAAGACCAAAACTTCAAGCCAAAGTATAATCAAACATACAAACACATGGTTATCCTGATAATTGACCTGAAATCTAGTCATTATCATTGAAGTTTCTGTTTAGATGGACAGACTTAGCATTTAGCCACAGACACTTGGTATTAAATATTATACAGAGTGTTTTAAGACTGCTACATTACTATATGTTCTGTAATCATTTTGTAGTCATGTGAATTTTTCATGTAAACTCTTTTATTCATCTTTAATATCCAAAACCTATCCTTAAACAACAATGGTAATGCCGTTTTCTATATCTTACATTTATAGTGACTTAAAAGTCTGATAACTAATTCATGGACTACGTATAAAGTAACTGGAAATAGTAGCTTTAAATACAGAACTGAAAGAAAACTAAGGACAGGGATGCTGTGATGACTGCAAACGGTGCTGCAGAGCATTACAGAAGCTATGCAACTTTTACCTGTCAAGTTCTTCTCCAAGGCCATACATCGTTGTAGCTGACAGAAGAATATCTATGATCTTCTCTGCAGATATTTGAGAGATAAAGAGGCAAAAAGGAAAAACAACAAGTGAGATAAAGATGGAAGAATTCTTTCTATCACATTTGACCCAGCTAGGATGCCCTCATCTCCAGCACAACTTGACAAGCTGTGAAAAATAAGGCAGGTCAATGAGCCAATGTGTGGGAGGGCTGTCATGTCAGGTGATAGTGTTATACAACTGGTAAAGATGGTGGGATAAGAGCCCATACACATTCCACTTGCTCCCTCCAGGTAGTGATATATGCAGTGAAACACTTTACACAGGGGAAACTGTGAAGAAACAAAACATTTTTTAAATGCACTCTCTGCCTGATGAGAGCAAAAGGGTTGGGGGAGGCTCAGAGGGAGTCCAAAGGCTACTTTGAATTTTTGGGTTCTCTGTTTAAATTTGTACTTTGTTAAGTGTAGCCCAGTGCTAAAAACATAAGTAAAAACTTGTAAATATTGATTTCATATTTTACTCCACAATGAGATCATAAATTAATAAGTTAGAGTTAAAAATATGTTCATGAGTATGTTCATAAATATAGATAAATAGTGATAGGAATCTTTAAAAAACTGTGAAATAAACCTTTTGTATGTATTTTGGGGACGGACTAAGCATCCAATTGCTATTATGGTCCGATTTGACATTAATCTATAAGGTTAATTGTCCCGCCCCACTCACTGCACTGTGAGGGAGCGCTGCTCAGATCGCATCAGACAGCGTGACAGAGAGCAAGGTTGCCTGTTGCTCAACTAGAAAATTAGCTAACTAGCTTGAGAAACTCGGAAATCGGTAAGAGAAACCAAACCTAAACCCACTCTGTGTGTTATATCGTTCAAAAATAGTAATTCATTGTTCATTAAACTTTAGAGAGCGTTGCTGTGAGCAGATTGGAGTCTGGAAATCTCCGTTCGAGCCTCGTTTGGCATTGGTGAGTAAAATCATGTGCTCTGTTAGTATGCGAGCGCTAGCCGCGATACTACCTAGCGTCAGCATTTTTTGACTAAAAATGCATTAAAAGTGGCTAAAACCATTAGTCATCGATAGAATACAGTAAAAATAAAATAGTGCTTGTATAGTCGTATTTAAATATTGTTGTGTATGTGATATTTTCAATGGTATTTGCAGTTATTGTGATAGTAGCACATGTTTTAGAATTTAAATTGTGCTAATATAGTTAGTAGTGCTGGTTTGAATGTCAAGTGCCTTTTATTAGCACTTTACTAGTACTTTTATTAAGCTAAAGCTAATGTGTATTTCCAGTCCACATCCTAATGCAAAGCTACTATGTTGAGAATGCTTATTTCATTAGCATTGCAAAACATTGACATTATAATTTTATATTACCACATGTAAGCTAATTCTTTTGGGTTTATTAATGTGTTGGTGATATGAAACTGTGATTACTTGAACTATATTGTTGTACAACATGATATGTTTGACAAATGAATGTGGAACCATTATGACTTGTAGCTTTAGGCAATAGATATTAGTTTATTGTATTTTAAGCTACTTTATTCTGGCCTTGTTATAGGTGAGGTTTTTTTTTCCTTGAGAATGTGTCTGTGGATGCACTCTCCGACTCATAGAGCTGCAGAGACGAAAAGGATCAGCATTTCCAGTACTGGATGGCGAGCCTCAACCCAAGGAACCGAACCCACTGGTAGATAGCGACCCGATTGATCACGACAAACAAGACATTGAATGAACATTTATCAGACAAATTGAAAGGACTAAAAGGGCTACTCAAGACTGGGTTATTTTTATTTTATTGTTTTTTAAAAGAGTGCGCAGTTTTGTTTATTGTTTTTACATGCAACGTGGATCCACTCATAACTCAAACAGTGAAATCTGTGTCTTTTCTACAAGCCGTGTGTATTTTCCTCTGTCATTTACATCTGGGCTCCCACGAATCCAGGGTCTTCTGATCTGGCCAACATCCCTCATAAGCTGGTATTACTAGTATTAACGGTAAAAGTAACTACCTTGCTAGTAGGCACCTACGCATAGGTTACATAAGCACTATGTGATGACATATGTTGTCAACGGTGCTATACAAATAAAACTGAATTGAACTGAATTGAGTGGCACTGAGCTGCAACATGAGTTCCATTTTGTAGTTGTTTACATTTTGGAGGATACACTATATGAACATTTTTTTATAGCTGTGTACCACTGGGTATAACGAGAAGAACTGATTTGTTTGTCAGATTATTAAAGCTGCATGTACACCTGACTATTTTATAAATCCCAGCCACTATGGAAACAAGTGAACATGCACAGCCTTCATTGCCACTTGCACAATCATCCTTAAATGGATTTAGAAATGTTCTTACATGTAACTGTTGTTCATGCTTGAGACTGTTTATAGCCCATGTGCCACTACATTACTCACAATAAGTTAGGGACATTGTTATTTACATGAGTGCTTTTCCTATTTGCTCTGAATTTTAATGAAATAAGTAAAAGTTCCCTTTGATATTACTAATAATGAATGAGAAGAAACACCATTTTCATTAGTTTAATATTTATTACCCCCCAAATTTAAACAATAACAAGGATAGCCCCAAATAACAAAAATTGACAATGTCAGTAGCGGGTGTTTCCACCATTTGCAGCAATGACAGCTTGACAACGACGTCTCATGCTCCTCACTAGCCTCATGATGTTGTTCTGAGACAATGTGTTGCACTCTTCCACAAGTGCTACACGCAGTTCTGCCAGGTCACGTAGGGGTGGAGTACGGTCATCCAGTCTCTGCTTCAGCTGGTCCCAGACGTGCTCTATGGGGTTCAGGTCAGGGGACATTGCTGGCCATACCATATGAGGCACTCCGATTTCCTAAAGTCGAGTTGTGACAATTCTGGCACGATGTGGTGAAGCATTGTCATCCATGAACAGAAAGTTGGGGGTGTGCTGGCAGAATTGGGGGATGATGATGGGTTCTATGATGTCTCTGAGGTAGGAACGTGCAGTGACTGAGCCATCTACAAAAATCTAATCTGTTTTGCGCTGGCTGGTGATGCCTGCCCGGACTGTTGCAACTCCTCCAGCGAAGCAAACTCTGGGGACCATGTTAGCCTCGGCATATCGCTCACCTCGCCTTCTCCAGCAACGCTGACGACCGTCATTTCTGTGCAAGGTGACTCGACACTCATCAGTGAACAGGACGGTGGACCACTGCTGCATTGTCCAGATCACATGGTCTTGTGCCCACTACAAATGTTCACGGCGGTGTCTTGGTGTCAGTGGAGTCACCTGCAACGGTCGTCTGGCATTCAAGCCAAAGTGGTGGAGTCGGTTGCGAATGGTTTGTCTGCAAACCCTAGTACCCCTCACATCTCGTAAACGGGCCTGCAGCTCTGTGGCACTTGCATAGCGATGTCTGAGTGCATAGGTCCTGAAGTACTGGTCATCGTATTGGGCGGCTGTGGCTCAGGTGGTAGAGCGAGTCGGTCAATGATCGGAAGGTCGAAGGTTCGATTCCGCCCTGTAACCTGTTTCATGGTCGTTGTGTCCTTAGGCAAGACACTTCACCCACCCGCCTGGTGTGAATGCGTATGAATGGATTGTTTGAGGTGGTGGTCGGAGGGGCCGTAGGCGCAGAATGGCAGCCACGCCTCTGTCAGTCTGCCCCAGGGCAGCTGTGGCTACAATCGTAGCTACCACCACCAGAATGAATGTGTGTGAATGAATAATTGACAGTGTAAAGCGACTTTGAGTGTCCAGAAAAAGCGCTATATAAATCTAATCTATTATTATTATTGTTATCGTTGCGGTCGGTCTTGGGGCCCCACTCCTGGGTCTGTCACGAACTGTACCAGTAGTTCTGTGTCTTGATGCAAGTCTGCCGATGACACTTTGAGACACACCAAGTTCATGAGCAACATCAGCCAGCCTGCCACCGACTCGAAGGTGTGCTATGGCCTGCTCGTCCGTTAAGTGACGTCGTGTGTTCATGTCTTTTTGAAAGATGAACTTGAAATGACTTACTGACAATATCAGCTTTTTATACCCACAGAATGTTGAAATTGGTGCCACATTGAAAAGGGTTGTTTTTTGGTATTGGCCCCAATATGTAAGGCACACTGTACAGAGTGAGACCATTACATGGAAAACACAAAATGAGGTGTGTCTACCACCCCAATACAATAGCCTCCCTGTCCCAGAAATCTCTGAAGTGAAACAAAGACTGTATGTATGAAATCCACTGAGTCTCTCACAATATCCCTAACTTATTGTGAGTAGTGTACTTCATCACATGTACCAGTAAACATCATTGCAATGATGTCTTAGTCATCATTATTAAACACACGAAGGATGATCAATGAATTATCTATAGAGCTCCTATGGAAAAAAAAAACGTGCAAAGAGCTACGCGATTCCATATCAAATGAAAAGGTCATGAACAGGGAAGTAATGACTTATATGTAAAAAGAGAGAATGAGAAAAAATATTACTTTAGAAATATGCCTGAATGACATTTTACAGAACACTGTATGGACTACATAGTATTAAGACAATCTAAACAAACTGTGTTTTACTACAGTACCTTCTCCTCAAGCAAAAGTGACTTTTGTGTATGGACTAGGGATGGCATACTATCAATGAACTGCAGTTACTGGGTTAACCAATTAAAATACATAATATTTGATGAAAGACATGCATGTCAGAGAATGTATTGTAAATCAGCTGTTGTATCTGGTTGTGCCAACAGATAGAGCTCATACTGTTTAAGAAGACAAAAGACTCGTTTGCTGTGTTTAATACCATGACAACCTGAGAAGGCAGTTAGGGTCAGTGTTACCTTAGTGTTGGACTATGGGCAATTTCATGTTGGCAAATGCAAAGAACTATGGGAATGTTAATGTTAAAATCCAAACTGTTAAATGAATAGACTTGTGACTGCAATTTTAGTTTCGTTGCATTTGAACCATGACTGTTGTGGATGGATGGGGGGAGGTGGCGTTAGGTGTTTTGTTCTGAGAACATTGTGGGCATCTAGCTAGCAATCGACCACCATGACAGAGACTTCAGTAAAAGGTAACAGCTTCCTGCTCGTACCCTGCTCGTATTATAGCTTGAGTTACACAATTTCTTTACCATTTTTCACGTGTGTTTATTGTCATTGTCTTGCTGTAACACCCAACTGCATCAAAGACCAAACCTTCCCAGTGGTGATTTCAGGTTTTCCTGAAGAATGTGGAGGTAATCCTCCTTATTCATCATTTCCTTTACCTTGTGTAAAGCTCCAGTTCCACTGGCAGCAAAGCAGCCCCAGAACATGATACTACTGCCACCATGCTTGACAGTCAGTATGTTGTTCTTGGGGTTAAAGGTCTCAACTTCTGTCATCCAAACATATTTCTGCTCATTGTGACCAAATAGCAAATTTTTTGTTTCATCTGAACACAGACTTTTTCTCTAGAAGGCCTTTTCTTTTTCAGCAGCAAACTCTGGCCTTAAAGCCAATTCATGGTTTCCACAAACAAAGTCAGCCGCCACCACCGCGAGGCACCCCCGAATATTCGGGATATTTGTCATTAATTGGGACCGAATGTCCGGAGATCAGAAATTGCTATTTGGACCAGCCAAAGTACCCTTACCTATGTGGATAAGGATTGAATTGACCTTAGGGGTGCCACCTCGGGAGCAAGGGTTTCCTTTTTTGCACAGTGGCCTCTAAGCCCATGGTGATGTAAAACATGCTTGACTGTGGACTCTGATTTAGAGCAGCTTCTAATTCATGTTGCTGAGACTCAGTACATAGCAGGGTGAAGAGGTTCAGCTACATAAATACATCCATGTTCTAATGAGTTAGATTTATTTGTTTTGTTTACCTATTTATTTTATTAATCTCATGTCTAAGTACAGAGCTGGAGTCAAACGATAGTTAGCCAGGCAAAGATAAAAGCTCTTTTTTTCATTCTTTACACAATTCATTCTGTCACTTCTCATGAACAGTTAATGCTTTGAAGAGTTCTACAGGATGCTCCGTTATCCAAATTTATATGATTCACAGTGTCAAGACTACAATGAAACAAGAAAGATGGTGTTGATATAGAGTTTAAGAAAGCAGTGTGATTCAGCCATGAGGATACCACAATAGCCGGTTTTACACCCTGTATTCAACTGTGGACATCAAGAACAACTTTTGTCTTTAGACATTCAGACAGTTTAGTCTGTTTAAAGCATACTGAGGCCTCCACAGTGCTATGGTATGTTCCGAAACAGAGGTCAGAACAATCTAGTCTTAACTGGTGAGAAGTGCAGCGCTCCCTTGATGTAGCACTGCCTCAAACCGAAACAAGAATGTGGACTCATACCTTGTGATTTTACTCCAAATGGAGGCGAATAATCACCAATCCTCGAGAATCGCTTGTAGTTTGGATCAAGAAACATGGGCGCCAGTTTCGTGAACCTGTTGATGTGAAGAAAACATGTTAAAAAAAAAAGTAAGAATGAAGAAATTATATTCATGAATGTAGATATATCCAAAATCCATACAGCCCTGATGTGAACATTGTAGATGCACTGATTAACAGCAGAATGCTTTAGAGGATTTAAAGGATCATGTTTCCAGCTAATCCACAATCTAAGATAATCTTTACCAAAACAAAGTGAGGTAAAGGACAGAGCTGACAGCTTCACACAGTGAGGCTGTGAGCAGACATTTTGGCTGACATACTGTTGACATAGCAGCAACAAGGGAGTAGTGTTTTAAAATGCCTTGCTTCAAAGGCCCTCAATCATGGCAACTGGAAAGCAGACAAGCATGGTCCCATCACTTCTCCACCAAGGCTCAGTCAGTGTTTTGAAGACAGCACTGACCAATCCGAACCCTTTCCCTGATAAACTCCCTCCTTCATTACAGATGTAACAAGCAAACCAATTTTAAGCCACAACAGGGACTGTACTGGAGCACTAATCCCATCTTTTTTTGAAAACTAGTTGTTCACTCCAGTCTCCAGTTGGACAGCTCCACAGTCCGCCATGGTGTCACGAGGTTTAGTGTTGGGGGCATCATTTACTGTCTCCCTCTTGGTAAATAGTAAATGGTCTTATGGACTGAGTGCTTTTCTACCTTAGTAGTACTCAAAGCGCTTTACAATGTGTTCTCATTCATCCATTCACACACACATTCATACACCAATGGTGAAAGAGCTGCCATGCAAGGTGCTGCAATTAGAGGACAACCGCTCCACCACCTGAGGCACAGCCGCCCTGGTAATATGTTAACTATGGATTTTATTTTTACTGCTGACAATACACAGTTTTGGCTGTTTCTGCCACCTGATGTTGTGTGGACGGATGCATTGTCCTGGAACAACAGCAGCCAGCTCCAAGTTTAATCTCCTTTTTTCTTTGATTGCTTAAAAATATTAGAGTTTTTGTGGACAGTGATATAAGAGTTTATAGTATACAGTTATCCCCCAACATGAGAGTTATGCCCCTTGTTTCTAAGGCCAAGGACTTTTAGAAGTACCAATATCCATGTAGATGATGAGAACGACAGCCTCAACTCTGGGTTTAGTTCATTTTTGGGAGTTGGTTCTTCTCAAAATGTAAATAAACCAACTCACTGTTTTAGCCACAGCCTTGATCTGTTTTTTTTTACATGACACAGAAACTGAACATCTCACTGTTTTTCCCCAAAACCCTCTTTTATCTGATCATTTTTAATAACATTTGAATGATGGACTAATAATAATAATATCTTTATTTATAGAGCACTTTTCATACCAAGATGTAGCTCAAAGTGCTTTCCAATTTAAAAACATAAAACAAACAAAAACAAAACACGCACATATAAAACCACGTACTTGCCCCCACGCACACACAATCACCCACAGAACCACATACACTATAATAATGACAATATATACTATAAAAAAAGAGCATGGCAGGGCACTGAGGAACCATGTGAGGAAAAGCAACCTATGGGGAGCTCATCCACACTGAGAGGGATCACAGTCCACAGCCACGAGGAGGGTCACCGCCACAGAGACCCCCGGCCCAGAAGGACTGGGGTGGTTGGACTCCACACAGTCCTCCGGGCCTGAGGGGTCTCCAGGATGACCCCCCCGTGGGCAGACCAGCCACACCTCCCAGTGTGGAGGCCCCCCATGAGGAAACACTGGAGCTAAAAATAATATAGAACTAAAAGCTAAAAGACATTAGAATAAAATGAACTAAAAACTAAAAGACATTACAATAAAATGAGCTAAAAACTAAAAGACATTGGAATAAAAGAGTTAAAAGCCAGGCCTAAATTAAGAAAGTAAACAAATCAGTTAAAAGCTAAACTAAAAAGGTATGTCTTGAGCCTTCTTTTGAAAACATCAACAGTCTCTGCGGTCCTGATGTCCTCTGGCAGGCTATTCCATCGCTGGGGACCATAATGGCTGAATGCAGCCTCCCCGTGGGTTTTTGTTTTAGCTCTTGGAATAGTTAAAAGGCCGGTGCCAGAGGACCTCAGGATCCGCGAGGGTTGATATGATAAAAGCAAGTCAGATAAATAAGATGGCCCAAGACCCTTAAGACACTTAAAAACTAATAAAAGTACCTTAAAATCAACTACAGAAACTACTAAAATAGGACTACAGAGCATCTACCAAGAAGTTCCATTACAGCAGATGTTTATCTGACGAAGCAATAACTAAATGTAAGGAAATACTTCCAATATTATTCTCTTCAAAGTCATATGTCATCACAGTAAAGAGCAACTCCTCCAATGTTAGTCCTACACAGGTGGATAATCTCATTGATAGAACTGCAGCTTTACTGTGTACATCACTCGACACTGTTGACCCTCTGAAAAAGAAAGCAATAAATATGATAAAATAGCTCCATGGTATAGTCAACAGCAGTGCATCTTAAAGCAGAATTGAAGAAGACTGGAAAGACAGTAGTGCTGTACAAATTCAGAACAGTTTCATCTAGCTTGTAAAAAGTAGCTGTAATAAAAACCACTACTCAAAAAGCCTACTCTAGATCCAGGCGTTTTAGCAAACTATAGGCCTATGATCTTCTAATAGCAAATATCTTCTAGGCGCAAGGTTGTGAATGGCCTTAAATGGTAACAGGAGGATTTTGAATTGGATGCGGAACTGAACCGGAAGCCAGTGGAGCTGCTGGAGGACAGGAGTGATGTGGTGGATCGAGGGGATTCGGGTTATTATGTGGGCAGCTGAATTCTGGACCAGTTGAAGTTTATGGAGGGATTTGTGAGAGAGACCAAAGATGAGAGAATTACAGTAATCCAGACGGGAAGTGACGAGGGAGGGGCGGAGGCGATTGATGTTACGTAGGTGAAAGTAGGCAGACTTGGTAATGTTATTGATGTGGGATTGGAAGGATAATATGCTGTCAAAGATGGCACCCAGACTCTTAACCTGGGGAGAAGGTGAGACAGTGGAATTATCAATTGTGAGAGAAAAGCTGTTGGTTTTGGATTAGGTGGACTGGTGCCAATGAGGAGAACCTCTGTTTTGCTAGTGTTTAATTCAAGGAAGTTTAGGGTGAATCAGGTTTTTGTTTCAGAGATGCAATCAGTGAGGGAGGTGGGCGGAAGAGTGGACGAGGGTTTAGTGGTGAGGTGTCATCAGTGTAACAGTGGAAATGAATGTCAAACTTAAGGCAGATATTGGCAAGGGGAAGAAGGTAGATGATGAAGAGGAGGGGCCCCAGGACAGAACCCTGGGGGTTCTGAAGTCACGGAGGAGGGGGTGGATTTAAAGGACCTGAGTTGGATAAAGTGAGTGCCGCCAGAGCAGGGGCGGATCCAGGATATTTTCAGTGGGGGGGCACGGGGGGTACAACAGATATTTTGGGGGGGGGGGGCACAGAAAACTGTAATAAATTTAAATATTATAAAAATCAACTATTTTTTATATATATATCACAATTTGTTATAATATATAATAATTAGCATTATCATTATCATTATTATTATTATTATTATTATTATTATTAATAATAATAATAATAATAATAAATATAGTAATAAAAAATATTTTGTTGTGAATATGCAAGTGAACCAAATCCTGGCAGCAAACTCTGCGTTGGATCAACTGATTTGTAAAAGCAAGAGGACCGAAGCGAACAAAAGCAGGAAGAGCCAAGTGACAGTTTATTCGGACAAAATTGTTCAAGGACAAACATCAAGTTATTAGGAGATGATACTGGCCTATATGATCTCATGACAGTGTATGTTCGTCTACAGCGTCTGCTCACAAAAACAACAAAGTGAGAAGCTTAGCTCTGCCTAAATTGACCAAAAACAGCACTTTAAAGTTGACTCTGATGACAGAAACAGACCCTATAGTTGCATTAAGAAGGTAAATAATAAGTTTGATCTTGCTGTACATGTCTGCTGGTGCTGCTACCTTCTGATTCTTCTGACAAGTGATCATAAAGAATTAAAAGAATTGCAATTTGTTAAATGTCTTGCCATATTGTAAATGACATAATTAAAAACAACACAGAAATTAATGCCATCAGGTTAGTCATAGAAACAATTAGTTTTCAGTCATTTAATTCACCCAATTATGACAGAATAACAAATAAATTCTGTTGTTTGGTAAAAAATACACGTGCAACACTCTTTTCATATCTGCATTTTCACCTGGAGGGTGATGGTTACTGCTCTGGCCCTGGATGCTTGCCTCAACAACACATGATGATGGTCCCTGGCTGCATTCAGGCTGACCCTGGCCCTCTCCGGACTCTGAGCTGTCAGTGCTGTCAGTCTGACCTGCAGTGTCCCTGCTCTCAGTGTTCTGATCTGCTACTGACTTCCTTTTAATAAAAAAAAGTTTTGAATGTCTCCTCTCCATTTCATTCTCTGTGAAACATATGTATTTATGCCACTCCTTCTCGTCTTTTCTTGGACATCAACCGACGTTCGCAAACGTCCTCTCAATCCAAACTTAATCCAAGTACCCAATCAAAAGCACCTTACGTCTTTGGTGCATTCAGTGGCAGTCGGACAACGACGTTGCGTTCAAGAGCGTCATAATTCGGAGATTCTGTATTGGTAATATCAATTTCAAACAAATTTTTTAATTGGGGGGGGGGCACATGGGGTAGCCAATCAGATCACAGGGGGGGCCAGTGCCCCCCCGTGCCCGCACGGTAGATCCACCACTGCGCCAGAGAGGCAAGAAGTGAACCAGAACCAGTTATAACCACCATTACATGTCACTAACTCTGTGTTTCCCCCTGAAGTCCTGTGTTTGTTCTTTCAGCAAATGTCTCTGGATCTGGAGCTTCACGTCTCTAATCTGCAGTTGCTGGCCTCATCGACCTCCAAAATGTTTACTCTGTTTGTACTGCTGCCCTCCATCTGCTATCCTGTTATCCCCACTCCCACCCAACCGGTCGAGGCAGATGGCCTCCTTTCCTGACCCTGGTTCTGTTGGAGGTTTTTTTCAGGGGGGCTTTTTGATTCTTTCCCACCGCTTGCTCAGAGTGAGTCCAAAGGCAACTTTGGATTGTTGGGTTATCTGTTTAAAGTCGTCAGGTCTTCACCTTATTATGTTAAGTGCTGTGAGATGACATATGCTGTGAATTGAACTGTATAAATAAAACTGAATTGAATTACGGCTACAGTGTACAAAAGTGTACAGTTAGCAGTGTATCTTACTTGTTAGGACTTGAAAGGCAGGTCAATAAAGATCCCCTCTGGTGAAAATTAAATGTTTAACCAATTTCAAATTATTTTTGTATTTGCTGGAAGAAATATAAGAAAAGCAAGCAGTCAATACCATTGCTGAGAATTTCCTACTTTAAACTACAGAGTACTGATGACAGTCACAAAAACAAGGACTCAGACTTCCAGTGTTTCATAAGTAACAATCCTGTCACCTAGAAGGATGGGGCTTTCTGTATCAATATTCTTCAGACACATTTTCAGATTTGAACAAAAACAACCCTACATTTGTAACACAGAGATGGGTTTTAAGGGGTGAAATCAATGACCCGAAAGAAACTTTAAAAATTGCCAGCTGATGACATTTCAGGGTTTGATAAACTTTGTGACTCCTTAAACAACCATTGCCTCCTCTAAGCCATTGAACAAGGTTTGGAAAATGAAGCTCAATAATGCCTACAGGGTTTATACACATTTTTGTGTATGACTTTAAATTAGTTTAAATAAGCAATAGGAACTCCAAAGTTTTTCATCTAAAAGTGCACAAGTGTTATGTCCTGATAACAAAATGCGAAAAAACTGAAAGGGTCTGACAATACTTTGTTTTAAAGAAAATTATTAAATATTGATGTTTAATTCAATATACGGCAAACCAGATTAGAGCAGTGGATTAAGGTATATCTTTTCCAGTTATCGAACACTGTGCATTTATGACATAACTGAGACAGCATCAGTGGCAACCTCAGCACTGAGGTCAGCTCTGTGGCCCTGGAGCCGCCACAGCTAGCTGTAACTGCACAGAACAACCTGGAATTCCATGATGTGAGTGATTACATCAGTCTCCTTGGCTACAGAGTTTGGTGTGATCTTTTGCTTGCGCCAACAAAACTTTCACCAACCCCATTTTATGATGGGAACACAATCACTTCAAGGTGAAAAATTTAGTCTGGAGGGTTGAACTTGCTGGTTACCACCTGCAGTGCATTTATAATTAGTGTCTGTTCAACATTGCATGTAAAACAAAAATTACAAAGTGTATACTGTTAATTTTGTGCTTTGGGGCATTGAATATGCTATGCTCTATTTAATCCTCACATATGTCTCCACTTTTGAGGATTGGACCTTAATGAAGGCCACATAGCTGAGCTTCCTGTTAAAGCACAACTCAACATGTATGCACTTCTAAGCATCGACATATGTATGGGTATTTTGTCAAGATCCCTTGGAGACAGTTGATGAACACATGAATTCATAAACAGAGAAAAATCACCATCATGATAGCAGAGACCTCCACCACTACATCCCCGTCTAACGTTGCGTTTAATTTACACTGACATAAAATCTGAAAATTATAAAGAAAAACAGAAGCAATATAAACTAATTACTACTGTTTAGTAGTAAATACTTAAGACTAATGGAGAAGACACTATTCAAGAATTACAGAACAACTAAATACATGCTCTGTCAGGAAATTAGTTCTACACTACAAAAGACTTATTAACAAAACCAACCACATTCGTGTTATTTCAAAAGACTCGGATGCTATTAAAAATTAATAAGACCTTTTAAGGGTTTTTACTTTCAAAAGTCATTAAAAAAAACAAAAAAAACAACTTGACTTCAAAATCGAATTTATTGCATAAACAACAAAAAAAAATTAAACTTATAAAAAGGTAGCATGTACATCAACAAAACCAGCAGTTTTGCCATGGAAGAAACATAACATTAAATTACAGCGCTCCTTCTTCGACTGATTTCATGCATGTATTACATAATGAACTACACCTGAGCTCAGATTTGGCAGCATGAAGCAGCTGCTCTAAAGTTTATTGTCTGCAGAGTAATTGAAAGAAAATGTTTCCTAAAAACACTTTACACACAGTTAAAAAAAATAAATAAATCAGCTACTTGCTGCTTGTCTGAATGATTGATGGTGTACTTTGATGGATTTATCCAGATCTAATGTCCATTTGTCATGGTAGTTGGTTAAATCAGTGCCCATAAATTAGAAAAGTAGCAATTTGTTTCCCAAAATTACAAATAATGTAAAATGAGTTCATTTTCTGTGGATGTGATTTTCTTGTGGTCTAAAAGTTCTTGTCCCACAAGTTATGCTCCACTTAAGCAGTTGCCATCAATACTCCCCTCACTTCCCACTGGTATAAAACATTTTGTAACCCTGCTGTTCTATCTTCAATACTATGGCCTTTCATAAAGACAGAAAGAAAGACAGAAAGAAAGACAGAAAGAAAGAAAGACAGAAAGAAAGAAAGACAGAAAGACAGAAAGAAAGACAGAAAGACAGAAAGAAAGAAAGACAGAAAGACAGAAAGAAAGACAGAAAGACAGAAAGAAAGAAAGAAAGAAAGAAAGAAAGAAAGAAAGAAAGGTCATTTGGTGCAACTTCATCAAGTTCTTTTTCCCATCCAAAAGCTGACTCTTAGGAAATCATTTCCATATGAGCTGTGAGATGAGAAATCAGAATGCATTTTTAGTCTGAAGTGACCAGAGTGTCAGTAAAAGGAAAGACAATGTCTTAACCCTAATTTGTCAGATAAATAGAGAAAATTCTTGTAGACTTTGGCCCCAACCTTGGCACTATCACTTGGTCCTGCCAAGTGGCAAGTGGCAGAGCCAGGGGGGAGAACAATCAATTCATCAATTTTAAAGGAGTTCACAGCTTTAAAATGTTTCTAAAAGGATTTGGTTTCCTTTATTAAATTGGGATAGGTGCTGAGGCCTGGTATGAACCAAGCCCCGGGGCGACATGTTTAAATCCAGGAGGATCAATAAGTTCCGACACTAACAGCATTTCTAACGGTACTTTAGGAAGTAAGAAGATCATTGTGTTGCACATTCTATGTCATCACCATAAGACACGTGTCTGATGTGATGTGTCGATGGTGCACTTTTGCTTTTTTTTTTTTTGTTCTGTCTGTCGGAGTGTGTAGCTCTGACGGACTGAACTCGTGGTCTCTGAGGGCAGAGCAGCTCTGTGCAGCAAACGTTAACAATGATTACACTTGACTACAGCTGATGCAGAAAATATTTGTTTCCACAAAAGTAGCAAGTCATTTGCATGTCAGAGCAGAAACACGATCAATCTGTGGAAAGGTTCAGTAAAAGTACAGATGGAGAAGTTGATCCCTCACTAACCAGGTATGTTGTTTGCTAGCAGCCTGCACAAAGTTCATTCAGTTATACGAACACATGCTACTAATTAAAGTATGTATTTTCCAGCTGTTGAACTGCAGGAGAGTTCATAAACTCGGTCTGAAATTCAGAGCATCATCTGAACTGTTGCTCATAATTTCAGTTTCAGAGATTTAGTGACAAACTCTGTCTTACTTTATATTCACTATTGTCTGACTGAATGTTGGTGCGAAAAGAAGTACTTGAACTGTTTTCTTCACTGAACTAATAAAATCACTGAAAGTCCTGCATTCAATACACTTCAATATACTCAAAAATGAAGCATGAAAGATGTTTTGTCGACACAATGTGCTGACATTAATTCTGATTTAACACTGGACAGTGTAATGAAACACATTGCAGAATACTTGACATCAGTAAAACCTGTGATGCTGTCCACAGAGCTCTGATCCTCCCATCAACACATTAGTGTTGACAGCTATGTAAGGATGCTATTCATAGACAGTAGCAGAAAATATAGCAGTCTTATTCTGTTCCTAATGTGTTGAGGTGTTTCTTCTTTAAAACAAAAACAATGACAAAGTACCGATAAGAATACCATTAAAGTACCGGATCGATAAGCAGTATCAGAAATAGTAGTAAAGTTCTAATCTTAGCGATACTCATCCCTACCAAAACATTTTCTTTTGACTGTGATAGTCAAGATGGTACATGATGATACAGAATGGTTAGTGAGGAAAGAACAAAGTGGAGCATACAGGATGTGGCCATTTCGTTTGAAGCAGTAGTTTATGACTGACTGTTAGAGCTTCTTGACTGTTCTCTCACCTGCATCACCTGCTGTCAGCTGCAGCAGAGGAACCTGGGCAAAAACAGCAGAATAAATGGGTCAAGGACGCCCTGGGCATTCTACCGCTGCTTTTTCCTAAGGAAAATGCTCCTGTGTTATTTTAACAGGTTACAATCTGGACTCTGTCAGCACACTTCATTAACACTGCTGTCTGAAGGCGCTGCTGGGTTGTAGGGTTGCGTGTCTCTGGTGCTCAGAGAGGGAGTGCATAAGTGAACTGACCTGAGGTTTTCTCACGCACTGGGACGACAGCAGAGCAGAAGGGGGCAAAAATAGATGTGCACGACACATAAGCCCATTCAGAATGCTGCATCTTCAAACTCATTTTATACATAGTGCTAAAAACATAAGCAGGTGAAGAGCTTTCACAGTGTGTGGACTTCTTAGGTCTTTAATAATGCAGAGCCAGAAATGGGATCCTTCCTCTGTCATACCATACTGAGCTCAGAGAGCTTTCTATTGTAGAAAACAGGACAGTTTTCCTGGGAGGTCCGTTTTTAGGCATACAGTCGGTGAATATGGTGGTTCTTTGGAGTACCACAAGCATGGAAGCATCTCCACCTTCAAAGTGCTTCCTTTGTCACTGTCAGTATACCTTCCAGTGGCTTACTGACACATCCACACTGAAGTTTTAAAGGTGTTAAAATCGCACTCACCTTCCTGGTGGTGCATTCATTTGCTTAAGTGAAGGTCTTAGGATAGAAATCTCTAATTAGCTGCCACAGAGTATTCCATTCAGAAGCTATAAACACAACACTGAAACAAATATGTATCAGAAATGAGTGTCATAAAAATTGAGTTTCAATTAAACAACGTTTTCTATGTTCCTTGATCGTTAAAGGACCACAGCTGCACAGTCCTTCTCCACCTTCATGTGCACAGTGCACTCAGCACCAAGATACAATAGACAGGCAAAGAACATTTCAAGCTCAGGAAAATACTAAACAGTCACACAGATGCTTTTGCTGCTTGTTGCTCTGCACAAAATGGTCCATTTTCTAGGGCCTCAAAACCAGTAACATGATCACTGATCCCCCAAAAATCTTTAAAAATTAGGCTACAACACAGTGAATATCTTAAGGCAGTGTAAACTTGGGGGCCATTGGATGGACAGTGAGAAGGAGTGAGAGAAAATGAGGAGGAAAAGTTTGAGAGTGATGTAAAAAGCATCTCTGGCTGGGTATTTACACTCCTGCAACAAAATCTAAATGTCACAAACCAATATTAAATCAATTCTTTAACACAACGATCTGATATCTGTTAATATCACAAAGCCTTCCATGATACATCTTCAATTCGGTTCCAGGGTTGGGATCAGTATGCAACAATATTTTAAGACAATCAATTACATCTATTTTATCAACTCAAAAAGAAACTAAAGCCTGGTTTCACTAAATTTATTACAGAGCTTTGAAAAAAAGAGTAAATCATGAACATGAAATTAAGTATTCTAGTAATTCTAGTAGGTAAACCTTTGGTTCACTACGCAGTGCCATGTTTGTCATGTTTAGAGGCTTTTCTTTGATTAACTTTCATTATGAAACTAAATATTTTTTTAAAAACTAAGAACTTTCTCATTAAAGCAGGATACCTTAAAGCAGATACGTCACTTATATTTAGCATTTAAACAATATACTTTAGTAAGTTAGAACCAGCTTACAGACAACTAACAAGGTCACCACTTCACCTATTTTTTAAGTACCGTATTTTCCGCACCATAAGGCGCACCTAAAAACCTCCAATTTTCTCAAAAGCTGACAGTGCGCCTTATAATCAGGTGCGCCCTATATATGGACCAACATATACATGTGGACCAATATTGAGCCACGGTAATTACGGTTAATTACGGTAATCAGCCGCCGACTTCATGTCCCCCGTAGAAGAAGAAGCGCGCGGTGCATGCTGGAATATGTGACTGCACAGGCCGCACCGTTTCATTTTTCTTTGTGTGTTTATGTGAAGACCCCGAAATGGCTCCTATTAAGAGACACGCTTACAACGCAGAGTTTAAACTCAAGGCGATCAGCCACGCAGTAGAACACGGGAATAGAGCAGCAGCGAGAGAATTTAACATTAACGAATCAATGGTGCGGAAGCGGAGGAAGCAACAAGATGACCTGCGCCAGGTAAAGAAGACAAAACAGAGTTTCCGAGGGAACAAACCGAGATGGCCACAGTTGGAGGACAATCTCGAACAGTGGGCTGTTGAACAGAGAGCAGCAAGTAGAAGTGTCAGTACAGTCACTATTCGAATGAAGGCAACAG
>NW_007577826.1:924133-938689 GCF_000690725.1 Stegastes partitus
TCCAAGGGATGGATGGATGAAGAAAAGATGAGCGAGTGGTTGAGCGAAATTTACGTGAAGAGACCGGGCGGCTTTTTTCACACAGCTCCGTCCCTATTAATATACGACTCCATGCGCTCCCATATCACAGATGGTGTCAAAAAACAGGTGAAGCGCACCAATTCCACACTTGCCGTCATTCCGGGTGGATTGACAAAAGAACTCCAGCCGCTAGATATTGGTATCAACAGGGCACTGCGAACTTCGTGGGAACATTGGATGGCAGAAGGCGAACACACATTCACCAAGACCGGGAGACAGCGCCAGACGACATACACTACTATCTGCCAGTGGATTGTAAATGCCTGGGCTAATATATCAGCATCAACTGTGGTCCGAGCTTTCAGAAAGGCAGGAATTGTCAGTGAACTGCTAGACAACGGCAGCGACACTGACTCGATTAACGACGACTTCGACGAGACGGAGCCGGTCGTGTTGGATGCCGTATTCGCCCAACTGTTTAACTCGGACACTGAAGAAGAAGAACTCGAGGGATTCGTGGATGAGGAATAACTTAATAAAGTGAGCTTTACATGTTTATTTTGTGTGCTGTGTTGTGTGACATTAACGTTTGAGCAACGTTGAGTTTTTGATATATTGTTATTGCTTTGTACCTTTTCGAGTGTTACTATTTTGTGATTGCACTAATGTTTGATTTACCGTAACAGTATCAGACTGCTGTTTATTCATTTTGGGAGTGAACAGAGTTGTCAGAATGCTGGTTTGTAATTTATTAATAAAGTTTGACTGACCTATCTGACTGTTTTGTTGACATTCCCTTTAGCACAGCTAATGGATGCATAACGTAACCCCAGCCTCTACTGTAGCGTCTATTCTATGCGCCCTATAATGCGGTGCGCCTTGTATATGAACAAAGTTTTAAAATAGGCCATTCATTGAATGTGCGCCCTATAATCCGGTGCGCCTTAAAGTGCGGAAAATACGGTACAAGGCAGTGGCATCTTGTAGAACCACAGGTTAGCTATCCATCTCTGTCTCCGTCTGACTGTGCACCTAAAGAAGAAACATGGTGTTGACCCAAATGCTTTTTGAATCCACATGAAAATTCATAACACAGCAAATACAGGTGCTGGTCATATCATTAGAATATCATGAAAAAGTTTATTTATTTTAGTAATTCCATTCAAAAAAAGGAAACGTGTATATTATATTCATTGATTAGACACAGACTGATATATTTCAGATGTTTGTTTCTCTTAATTTTGATGATTATGCCTGAATACTAAATAAAAACCCAAATTTACTATACTAGAAAATTAGAGTATTACTTATGACCGATACAAAAAAGAATTTCTTGAAATGCTGGCCAACTGAAAAGTATGAACATGAAAAGTATGAGCATGTACAGCACTCAATACTTAGTTGGGGCTCCTTTTGCCTGAATTACTGCAGCAATGCGGCGTGGCATGGAGTCGATCAGTCTGTGGCACTGGTCAGGTGTTATGAGAGCCCAAGTTGCTCTGATAGTGGCCTTCAGCTCTTCTGCATTGTTGAGTCTGGCGTATCGCATCTTCCTCTTCACAATACCGCATAGATTTTCTATGGGGTTAAGGTCAGGCGAGTTTGCTGGCCAATTAAGAACAGGGATACCATGGTCCTTAAACCAGGTACTGGTAGCTTTGGCACTGTGTGCAGGTGCCAAGTCCTGTTGGAAAATAAAATCTGCATCTCCATGAAGTTGGTCAGCAGCAGGAAGCATGAAATACTCTAAAACCTCCTGGTAGACAGCTGCGTTGACCTTGAATCTAAGAAGACAGAGTGGACCAACACCAGCGGATGACATGGAACCCAAACCATCACTGACTGTGGAAACTTCACACTCGACCTCAAGTAACGTGGATTCTGTGCCTCTCCTCTCTTCCTCCAGACTCTGGGACCTTGATTTCTAAAGAACATGCAAAATTTACTTTCATCAGAGAACATAACTTTGGACCACTCAGCAGCAGTCCAGTCCTTATGGTCTTTAGCCCAGGTAAGACGCCTCTGACGCTGTCTCTTGTTTAAGAGTGGCTTGACACAAGGAATGCGACAGCTGAAACCCATGTCTTGCATACGTCTGTGCGTGGTGGTTCTGGAAGCACTGACTCCAGCTGCAGTCCAGTTTTTGTGAATCTCCCCCACATTTTTGAATGGGTTTCGTTTCACAATCCTCTCCAGGGTGCGGTTGTCCCTATTGCTTGTACACTTTTTTCTACCACATCTTTTCCTTCCCTTCGCCTCTCTATTGATGTGCTTGGACACAGAGCTCTGTGAACAGCCAGCCTCTTTAGCAATGATCTTTTGTCTCTTGCCCTCCTTGTGCAAGGTGTCAATGGTCGTCTTTTGGACAACTGTCAGGTCAGCAGTCTTCCCCATGATTGTGTAGCCTACAGAACTAGACTGAGGGACCATTTAAAGGCCTTTGCAGGTGTTTTTAGTTAATTAGCTGATTAGAGTGTGGCACCAGGTGTCGTCAATATTGAACCTTTCCACAATATTCTAATTTTCTGAGGTAGTGAATTTGGGATGTTCATTAGTATTCAGGTATAATCATCAAAATTAAGAGAAATAAACATTTGAAATACATCAGTCTGTGTGTAATGAATGAATATAATATACAAGTTTCACTTTTTGAATGGAATTACTGAAATAAATACACTTTTTCATGATATTCTAATTATATGACCAGCACCTGTATAAACAAATCCACGTGTTCTTAGTGCATAGCATAGCATAGCGCCGCTAGCTAACAGCAGTACTTCATGGAGCCGTTGAAATGCTAAAGTGGAAGTGCCAGGGATGAGCCATAATAAAGGTAGAACGTCAGAGCACGATATGGCTTGACTTTTGGATGGTCAATCAATGCCATTGTATTGTGGTCATTAAATCTATACCTTTTTTACACCCCTGCCTTCTGCACATCTACATGAGCAGCCAAGGCCCTGTCTGCCCACTGACAGAAACTTTCACAGGCAAACTAGTAATCTCGGCACAGCTGAATGGTAAGAAAGTCCTCAGCCCTCAAGATGGCAAGATGTCCTTTACATTTTAGCCATCCTAACTATTTGGGATGCTACCTCACATGGGGAAAACATGTGCACTCCACACAGAGTGACTCTGGATAGCCTGGTAAAGTGTCCACTCTGCCACCATTCTGACCACTGGGCTGGTCTGCAATGAGTATCAACACACAAGGAAACCACTTTCTATGGGACTTCTCCTGGACTGATTAACCAGAGCCGAGGTCTTGTAGATTAACTAATAAGGTGTTAATTTACTGTGCTAATGGACATTTTGAAGACATGTGCAGGGTGACTCCTGATTGGACATCACAGCTGAATGCTCAGGTGTCATAGAGAGCCATGGTCACATATGGAATGGAAAACAATGTCAATGTTGAAACGACAAGAGCATCAATATTAGGAACTGCTTCTGGGTGAATAGCATAGAAAAGATTATTAAATAGAATAGTTTCATTGTCATTACAATGTACAATGAGATTTAGTGACTACATAGTGTATTGAATCAAAGTATACAAGCTTACTAGTTCACTATTACCTTATACACAAAATCAAACATGGAACTCTCCAGACCTATCTAGGACTGCCAATAAAAACACACAGTAATTAAAACTCAGTGTAAAGAATCCAAATAAATTATTTTGCCTTGCTTTATTTGTGCCAGTATGCCTGTAGGAGTATTTTTTTTGTTTGCACCAAATAAACCAACAGCACAAACGCCCGACTCCAACTAACAACATTCATGCTGCGAAAGTCAAGGCTATGTTTTACCTGAAATAAGTGTCATTGCCAACGTCTGACAAAACTAGCACATTTTTTTAAACAAATCTTAAACTTATAAAGCTTGGAAAAAAGAGCAGTGGAGCTACATCATACAGAAAAGACCAGATCAGCTGATTGTTTAAATTATAATCAAGTTACTCTACTGACAGTGAGATTCAGCTCAGTAAGTGAATAACTGATGGATGCTTTGTTTCACATTCATGAATAAGTGCATCATGTTGCAATGTTGTGGAAAAAAGAAGCAAAAAAAAGTATATCTATTCTAAGAATTCTATTCTATATCTAAGATTCAATATGTCCTTCCTAGACCATAATCTGGATCCACTGTGATTGACTTCACATGCAATTAAACCTACAGTAACAATTACTGAGTCTATTCGTCCTCTGTTTGTCTTAATGAGTTACTGAGTTGTACAGTTACGGATACTGTGAAGCTGGTTTTGGCAACACTACTACTCAACAGTGATAAAACAGCAAAAGCTGACAAATACATCTTGCAAATACAAATGTGACACCAAGTCAGCTGAGATTTTGACAGGTAAATACTGTTGTAATGCACACACACTTGCTTGTCAGTTTTGGAAGGTGCACCTCATTAGAACGAGTCCATCTAATGTATGAGTGTTGCAATAAATCCCCTCTTCATGAAAATTGCAATGTTCATTTTCTTTTTTCCAACAGGAGTCAATTCAATTCTAATTTTGTACATTTTGCACTTTTAGACGGCTATTGTTACAGCATTTGTCATAGAAATTTTACAGTGTTTCAAGCATTTTAGCCCTAAAACATTTTGTGTAATTTGAGTGCCTACCAGCAAATTGTAAAGTCATGACATTATAACAGCAGGCAAAAACAGAGAGAATGAGCATTACTCATAAATGTAACTAAGAACCATCTGAGGAAAAGCAACGATGGTGGCGCAGCAGTAATAACTACAGTCCATCGTCTAATTCTGTAACCTTACACTGGTGATATCATGTGTATGCAAAGTCATCTGTGAGACCTAATCAACCTACCAAACTATGATAATGCTCTAGAACAGGGGTTCCTAAAGTGGGGGTTGCGACCCCGCGGGGTGTCCCGAGGCTCCTGATTTTGAGAATCCTCTTGATGTAACCACTGAAGTGATTACAACGGATTTTGGGATCGTACCTTCTCTGCGAATTTTAGATCCCGTGGAGGCCGTGGAGGTCGTATATGAAAGGTTGCAATGGCTCCGTCAGAAATGCGTAAGAGCGGATCAAGCCTGCCTTGCCAGTTGCTGCCTTGTGCAAAATAGATCTGGGATGATACAAATTGATTTCAGGACAAAAGTTTGGACTTTATAACAAATGGTGATGAAAATAAATATGACTTCATGTTTTGTGTTGCACACACAAAGATCCCGACAACTTGGTGGTGACAGCTTGCCTGCAGTGTCACTGTCAGCCCCAGTACTGACTTCCAGCTGATACTGGCCAGCAGCATCTCCAGAGACCGACCCGCTCCTCCAATGGAGACACGTACTAGCTACATATATATATATATGTGTGTGTGTGTGCTAATGATTAAAGTAGGAGCCTTTTTTTGTTATTTGTCACTTTAAATTTTGTTTTGTATTATCACAGTGGGTCATGGTAAAGAGGCGCACCAGGTGTATTAAATGGCAGCCAAAGGTGATGTGGGGCATTTAATTAGCTTGGGTACGGGAGAGGTACACCATTTTTACCTGTACCGCTTTCACCTTTTTGTTATAGACACCTTTTTTTCTAATTCGAAATGTCTAATGTAATCATCGCAAAATAGAAAATGAACAGAACGTCACCCAACTTCAACAGCGACTTTTGAATGATTTTGAAGCGCGTTAGAAAACAGATCTCTCCCCTCATCCAGCTGAGTGAGTAAATGCCATAGTCACTACAATTACCTCTTAAAAACATTAACGTTATGTCCCAGTATAGTGTGAGAGCTGCTCATCAGCAATAAAGCCAAAAGTTGCGCGCTCTGTGTGTGTGTGTCCCAACGGCGTAAATACTGCCGGTGCAGGCGGTGCAATGCACCAGGGCCCCGGTGCAGCAGGGGGTCCACTCTTGGGCCCATGTGATGCCAGTAGGCCTGCTCATCTGTCTCCTGGCAGCACAGCTCTTAGGTAGCCTCCTTCAGTGATGTTTTCACAGCATTGCTTTGTATCTTACCATATCTGTCACTGCTGCGACTGCTGAGCGCTCTTTCTCTTAGCTCAAACTCATCAAAACATATTTGAGGAGCAGCATGGGACAGGAAAGACTTAGTGGGTTGGCAATGCTCTCAACAGAGAACAACAGAGCCAGGAATTTGGACTTGAGCGATGTTGTCAGCAACTTTGCTGAGCGGAAGGCCTGCAGGATTAACTTTAAACGGGTGAGTACAGTTTAGTGTTTATTACGCATTGGGATCAGTGATTTGCTAACTTAATTATCACGTCTGGAATGTAAGAAAATGCTGCTTGTATTCTTTGTGCATGAAAACATTTGGCAGCTGTGCCATTGATGATGAATAATGAGTGTGCTCAGATGCAGTGTTTTCATCCATTCATACTGAGGCAGTGACAGAAGAAACGGCCCTTGCACTGAGACATGCAGCCGCGGCAGATAACACTATCCAGGGTCCTGAACTGTACATCTGACCATAATATGATATTGCCTTTTATACTCCTGGCGTGGGGTGATGCGCGCCCGCTGTGCGTTTGATTGTGTTCATGAGTTGTGAGTGTGTGCGCCATGCTTAACATACAAGGGGCACTTGCTCCCTCAATGCATGCAACATGCATCTTAGACCACGGATTTTCTTCCCACAGTGCCTTAAAAAATTGCACGTCTCACTCGCAAAGTGCTTGCAAGGGGAGCAAGTTACACTTGCTGCGTCGTTGTTCGCAGGGAATTCATAGAATCTTTTTGACATGTCAAAGATCCTCCCTATGTGCTTATGGGCTGTCTGAAACCTCGACATTTTGCAAGACGGACTTGTGTGGCACGGACTATTTTGCAAGTATTTTGGACGCAGACAGGCCATAGGAGCCCGTACAGCCGGTTGTGACCGAGGCTTAAAATCATATCATGGTTGTCAGGCTGTTCTGTTCTTTTTGTTGTTGTTTTGCCCGTGTTTGGATACACCTATTAGTGTGTGCGTCTGTGTGCACGTTTTATGTTTCAGTCACCTTCGGGGATAGTGGGGGTCGTCAATCTCAGGATTTTGGGGGTCGCAGGCTGAAAAGTTTGAGAACCCCTGCTCTAGAAGAGCAAAACCATCATTAATAACACTGATAATAGATGGACCACTGACTGCATGAGTTTAAAACCTGTTAAGCTCTAAGCTATTTTTCAGGTCACTGCTCGAAAATTACACAACCATAATAAAAACAGTTTGTCTCTGCAACCACAAGGTCTATTTCAATAATTCTTGTGTCATAATAAAAGGAACACTTGTAAGATTTGTTCAGATGTGTAAATACCAGTGTATGTTACTGGTTAAGAGCAAATGAAGATGGCACACACACAAATGAAAAATTTTCAGGTTTGCCGAAAAGAAAAAAGAAAAAAAAAGCACTTTCAGGATAATTATCTCTTTGGAATGATCCAGCTGCAGCTCTAAACCTCTACCAAATCATAGCACAATATGTGAACATTCTCTCTGCAAAGGTTGACTCTGATAAAGTGAAGCAGAACAAAATTACAAAGTTTTTAGTACAGACAGTTCATGCGAGGTGACATTTTGGCACACTTTAGCACATTTTTGCACACTTGTGACCATCTGAATTTTCTTATGTACAAACTATATATTTCACTTGCATATGTTCAATACATCCAAATACAGCAGTTTTTTAGTTTTTTGAAAATTCAACCAGACCGCTATGTGTGACCGTCCTGTGCGTAATGCTGATCAGACTGCTATGAAGCTCCTGTGGTGACGCAAGGCTGTATCTCTGTATTGGATTGGTCGATTCCAGTGATTGACACCTCCTTCAAATCGTTAGAGCCAATAGAATGTAGCGATAGCCATTAAAATGAGATTGACAGCACTTGTAGCCAATCAGAATCAGCAGAACGTCATCTTGTTGAGGAGCTGCTTGCTGAGCGAGTGGTCACTACTTCGCTCCGTTCGGCTAACGAAGCCTCCAAGAGACGCCCGGAATGATTTCAGTGTAATACAGGAAGTAGTACTAACGTATTTACCGATAAAATAAACTTTTCATGGCAAAACAGCTAAAGTAAGTGACATTTTACAACTACAGTTTGATGAAGCGATTTCGGTTTTTGCTGTTCTTTGGGTTATTTCTCGCTGATGTTTTGATTTTAAGAGAGCTTTGATGGACATGTTTGGAATCTGTGGACTGTCTGCTTTCGTTTGAGGGGTTGTTTGTGCGCTTTGCATAAAAGTGCCAAAGCGCTAGAGCCAGAAATGTGGCGAGTGGGTTGACTTGGTGGTGCTATATCAATTTCCATATTTGATAAGTTGGTGTTTGAGTTATGTTTGGAGCATGTAAAAATGGCTGATATATTCTTGTAGTCCAGGTTCTGCTGTTTAATTTGATGTATAACATCACTATATTCTTTCATGATGAGTGCATTGTTTCACACAATTTCTTTGTGTGAAGCCCAAGAGGCCCCCAGTTGGAGGCCTCTCGGGCTTAAAGGGTTAAAATAGTCAAGATAGGGTCCCACTGACAACAGAGGATCTTACAGTCATGGTTCATGTCTAAAATCTTAAAAGCTCATTTGAAATGAGTTGAAAAATGTGGTACATATCTACTTACTTTGGATAAATGGCAGTCATCTTGGCAGCTGCAAAACCCGGCTTACAGGCACCCTCACTGATATTACCATACTTGTACACCAGCTCCAAAGGCCTGTAGCCATGGAAAAAGAAATCAAACAAGGATTAAAAATGCACCCACAGATTACATATACAGGTTATAGTACACAATCATTAATGATAGGGACAATTTAACAGTACTAACCCATGAACTTAATGCCATTGCTGACACTATACCTGAAAAGCTTTGAGTGCCCAACCGCTAGAGGCATAAACTTGGAGTGGGAAATAAAAATTATAGGAATAACCAACTAAATACTCACAGAGTAGCATCCAGCTTCAAAAGGAACCCTTGCTTGTCATACACTAGAAAAACGAAAAAGGAGGCAAATATGATGACAATAAATACTATGGATTACAATTTAGAAACTGCTTTGCCACATTTTTAAACTCATTCCAGTGTCCAAACATAATTCTGTTCATATTAAGGTATTCTACATGTTTATTGTCAGGGCAAGAAGGGCAGTATGCAGGTGTAGACTGGTCATCAAGAAATTTGCCAATATTCCTGTTGGGCTGGTTATAGTTTCCCTCTCATTAGTCCATATGCCCATGTACAGATGTTCAATAGGTCATCTGCTGAGATGTGTGATAGCAGGTCGCAGTCGCCATCATCAACCAAAGAACTAAACACCTGTTAAATATATCCAGCATTCTTTGACGAAACATGAACAGAAAGAGAAAGCTGCAGCCAGCCATGCCAACAAGGTAACAAACAACCAAAAACAGGCTTTGCTGGCTGATGCTGCAAACTGTGCTAAATCATAACGGATGTCTTTAGACTGCAAGTAATGACAAGGCCGACAGCGATGCAACAGAAACATCAGAGAGGTGTGAGCAGGCAGCAGTGGTTTGAACATTCTGACATGCACTGTGCTGTAAATGAACTAACTCGATGTTTTTGTTAATCTTTGAGTTTTAACGCTGGAGTCCCGCTGCATGTGTGAATGTGACAAGGGTTTACCTGTCAGATTCAGTGCACAAATGTTTAAAAGAAAGTTTGTTACATTTCTCTAAATTGTTTTTTTGAATGGTTGTCAAATTCAACTGTAAATGGGTAAAAATAAACATGTACACATTAGACATGTAGTCTAACGTGTACATGCAAGGACGCGCTCGGGCTACGAGCTGGAGTGAGCGTGACATGACGCGACGCACAGGCCGCATTTGGCTACAAAGACCAGTTTCTGTGTTTAGGCTAGCGGCGACGGCTCCGTTTCCGCGGCGGCGGGGATATTCGGAGATCCAGTTTGACATCCCGATTCCAGCACAGCGAACGAATTGTCGGCTATTCGGGCTCAGCCCTATTAGATACCATCACTTATTATTTAAATCCTCTGAGTCTGCACATAACTTACTTTGGCACCAATACCAATAGGAATGAAACACAATAACCAGGTCTTGTCTTAAAATCCCTCGACTGCATGCAGTTTTTAAAATTTGCACTGTGTTTTCCATACAGCCTCTGTAGTGTTGTGACTTTAAGTTTATGGTCAATCTGCGTTATATATTGTTTCAGCACTGATATCATGATGTCCTCATGTTCAGTAGTCTCATTGCAGGAAGTGTGATGTAAAGTAAGGCAAATTGTCTCAAACATATTGTGCTTTTTTTTTTTCTTTTTTAAATAACAGTCTGGTACGAAAAGGAAACCGTTTTAAAGGTTCTTGATCACATTGAGCTTTTTGTTTTTGTTTTTAACCTCATGCACAAGACAGATTTCATTGACATGCAGGTGTGACCTGTTCAGCAAAATGAACAAGTAACAGGAGAGAATGCTATACTTACTAAGCCATTTTTGATATCCTGAGGTCTGAAGTCAAGGTAAACAGTACAAGATCCACTTTGCAGCTGGCTATAGTAAATGCACCATTATTGGCAGCACTCATATTTCCAGATGATTGAGTCAGTGAGGAAACACAGGCTCACTCCATTTCTGATTTACACAGTCAGAGTGAAGCTGGGAGAACATACGGTCTGACTGTCATTGCTAAACCCACAGATCATTAGCAGATTCATTTAAACTATGTATACTCATGTATACTGGGGCTTACCTGAGTCCAAGGTAACATTTCTTTTTCACAAAATGTTCCCACCTCCAAACCGCAACTTGTGCCCAGGTGCACTTACTGGTTCTTACCTGCACAAGTATTGGGAATACAACTTTGTGAGGATGTAGGGGTGGGCAGGGCCACTGTCAAATTTAATTTGTGTGTTCGTAATTTGTGTTAAATGTTGTTTCTATTGTACTGCACGTGTTTGATGGATCTGAAGTTAAGCAACAATAAAAAAAGCTGACTACTAATAAAGAAGAAATTAAGTGAAAGAAGAAAACATAAAGCAGATGGGCCACCACCAGTTGATGCTGCGTCTGGGGCAACAGTGCATGATTTTTGGGTGAGGAGCTGAAGTCAGTTTCTGGACGGCTGATGGAAAACCTGACTGTAAAGACAACACGGCTGGAGGGAAGATACGCAATGCTTGTTGTTTCTGGATGCTGCAGGAGTTTAAATTTCCTGGTGGACTATCTACCAGAGCAGAGTCAACCTACCACCACCAACTTGACTCTCTGGCTCTCATTCTGCATCAGTCAAGCGAAACTGTATATTCCCCACTAATTGCTTTCTTAATGTAAATTCATTTAACTGCACATAGCTGCACAGACCTAGAAAAAGAGGTACCAATGGCTTATGCTGTTGAAGTTTTAGACAGTTTCAGAAACATTCCTTCAAAACTGAGTAGTGGTGGATAAAAAGGTGCTAGGTGGCTCACACAAGTACATCCCTTTAGAGGCTGTTGTGTTGCTCTACATTATACAAGATGTTCTATTTTTCTGGTCACAGAATGTACTTAATAAGGATTAAAATACTTCTACTCTTTTACTGTTACAATCTACACACACAGTACAAGCTGTTACAAGGTTGCTTTGGTGTACAGGGTTGCATTACTCTACAGCTGAATTGTCTGGCACTATTTCTTTTCTGGCTGCCAAACATTTACAGTGTCAGGAAAAGCTTAAGTGCAATAAAAAACAAGCATTTGCTTGGCCCTCCTTAACCGACCATTTTCTAATCAAGTCTGAACACAGGTTGCAGAGGCTCGGTTATTCACCAGCCTCAACTCCACCAACCCCTTTATGAACTTTGAGTAAAGCCCTCATCCATAGCAAGCAGTGCACAAACATCCACTCCAACCATCTAGCTAATTGCTATCAAATGCTGATGTGCCTAAGGTAAAAAAGTATTTTTCCCTGCTTAAATAAGTGTGTTCTCAGAGAACATCCAGTTAACAGCACCGAAAGAAAAACAAAGGCTCCCTTCAAGAGGACTAACAATACCACGAATAAAGTCTGAATAAGTTGTCGGAGCTGAATCTAGTTGGATTTTAGTGTGCATGATGGGTTAGAATAAAAAAGCTCCAGCACTGCGGTGACTGTGAACCATTTTGAGGTGATAACACTTTACTTTGGCTAATGGGTTTGGAGTTAGAACCTCTTACTAAGACACGATCTCCCCTGAAAACATGATATGGGAAAATTCAGAAGACCTTTAAAATATTGTCAAAATGCTATTTTCACCAAGCATTTATAAATTTTCTGCAACTTTATCTTCATAGATAATCCATAAAATTGGAACATTATTGATTTCATTTCACCAAAGGGCCGGGCGAAAATGGGAGCTCTTAGACTTGTGGACCAGACACAGGTAGATGGCATCCTGCACAGCTTTATGTCCATCCCACGCTGTGATGAAGATGAGAACCTTGTGTTAGCTCTCCACTCCAATCACTCTGTCTCCCTCTAACAGACACTCACATCAACTCTCACTCGCTCCTAGTGTTTCACATGGCACAAATACAAACAAATAAATAAACAAACAAATAATAAAACTTGGAACATATTTGCAAGTTGATCTTAGTTTAGCAGCACTGTCTCCAACAATGGCCTGCAGCTCTCTGAATGCTCTGTGCTTTGTGTGAGGCAATATGACATAAAAATGAGGAGTCATAAGGAAAACAGAAACAAACACTGACTTTGGAAAAAACATAATTTCAAACAAAAACTGCTGGAATTAAATAAAGGTAACCTACAATCCACTGAATGACCAATTTAAAAACATAATTTTACAACTTAATCGTTACATAATAAATCTGGTCGATGCTCATTCAAGTGATTATTTCATGATGAAATGTGACTATAATTTTTCCATATACATGATTTAACTCTACATATTGTAAAATGCATTGGCTTCAACAGTGGCCTAATTCTAAGTAGCAGAAGAATAAATGGCAGAATGGTTTATGAAACTCTAACCCTAAAACAAACAAAAAAAGCTTTCCATCCAATTATAAAGTGTTACAAAAATGTAAGCTGAAAAGAAATAAAACAAGGTGCAGAACATAGTTTCAATGGGTGCCAAGAAAATGTTTAGATCAAAGTCAATTCTCTGTCATTATCAGTTCCGCAAACTCTCCTAAATGATTCTTAACTGGACAATCTATGAAACGTGAAATATCTAAGAATTTAACAACTTCACTTGAGATCAGCAAGGATGACAGATGTCAAATGCTTTCCTACTTTAAAGCAGTCGACAGGCAGGACAGAGCAGCATGTGGGCAGACGAAAACCACTAGTGATCCCTCCTGTATTTAAACAGACTGGCTCCCCCCTCTGGTAAAAGCTTACATGGCTTTCTAGGAGAAGGTCTTTGTGATGTGACTGTTCAAGCGAAAGACTAAGTCTCGTCTCCACAGTCCTTTGTTAAAGGTGTTGATGTCTACACAGGCAGATGGCAATAAAATGCATGGAACAATAACTACAAAAACCATTGTAGTAAGCACAGCTACAAAATAATGTAGAAACCTAACCTGTGTTGGGCTCAAAAAAACAAACAAAACAAAACAACTGAAATACACTACTCACAATAAGTTAGGGATATTGTTATTTACATGAGTGCTTTTCCTATTTGCTCTGAATTTTAATGAAATAAGTAAAAGTTCCCTTTGATATTACTAATAATGAATGAGAAGAAACACCATTTTCATTAGTTTAATATTTATTACCCCCCAAATTTAAACAATAACAAGGATAGCCCCAAATAACAAAAGCTGACAATGTCAGGAGCGGGTGTTTCCACCATTTGCAGAAATGACAGCTTGACAACGACGTCTCATGCTCCTCACTAGCCTCATGATGTTGTTCTGAGACAATGCGTTCCACTCTTCCACAAGTGCTACACGCAGTTCTGCCAGGTCACGTGGGGGTGGAGTACGGTCATCCAGTCTCTGCTTCAGCTGGTCCCAGACGTGCTCTATGGGGTTCAGGTCAGGGGACATTGCTGGCCATACCATATGAGGCACTCCGACTTCTTGAAGTCAAGTTATGACAATTCTGGCACGATGTGGTGGAGCATTGTCATCCATGAACAGAAAGTTGGGGGTGTGCTGGCGGAATTGGGGGATGATGATGGGTTCTATGATGTCTCTGAGGTAGGAACGTGCAGTGACTGGGGATACCTGCCCAGACTGTTGCACCTCCTCCACCAAGCGAACCCTGGGGACCATGTTAACCTCGGCATATCGCTCAACTCGCCTTCTCCAGCAACGCTGACGACCATCATTTCTGTGCAAGGTAACTCGACACTCATCAGTGAACAGGACGGTGGACCACTGCTGCATTGTCCAGGTCACATGGTCTTGTGCCCACTACAAACATTCACGGCGATGTCTTGGTGTCAGTGGAGTCACCTGCAACGGTCGTCTGGCATTCCCAGCCAAAGCGGTGTTGTAGGAGCCTAAATCTATTTCTTTGATTTTGGATTTGGTTCTTATTTTACCACGATTATTTCTATTTGGTTTAGATTTTTTGTTCAAGAGTAACTTTGAT
>NW_007577827.1:0-102965 GCF_000690725.1 Stegastes partitus
TTTTGGGATTCAAAGGGTTAATTAAAGATTTTGTTCATTCTCAGTTCAACCCCTTACTTAGATAATGGAGCTCTCTGACTAATTACACAAACAATATCAATGTGAACTCCACAAAAGCCACGCTGACACTGCATTTAACCTAAAACCCCGTCCTGCTGCTGAGATGCCAGACACAGTCTACAAGGTTGTGGGGACTATAAATTTGCTCACTGCATGACTTCTGCTCTGCTTCTGCTTCGTTGAAGACCATTTGAGGAAACCGGGTAATGCCACGGCGAGACTTAATCTGAGTAAACAGCCTTACATTCACAACTCTTCATAGAGATCGGGGTGGTCGCCGCTGTGCCGGCAGAAGATAGTTGCAGGACTTCAGTGGCTGCCAGCGTACTTAGCTGTAGTGCGGAGGGCAGGAATTTGAATGTGCGTGTTTGAGAGAGAGCATGTTGTCTTGTACACAGATGCTTAACTCAGCTCAGCTTTCTGCAGCCGACTGAATCCTCCTTATGTAACTGTGTTTCATATTTCATACTCTTCTATTTCAGCCCCTGTGCTTGACGTTAGATGCTTCGCAGATAGGAGATGAAGAACTGCCTGAGCTGTGACAGACATGTTTAGAAGAAAAAAAAGAGGAGGAAGGGGAAAGAGAGGAAAAGCCGAGGCAGACAGCAGACATGGGAGTGGGCTGAAGTGACTAAATGAAATACTCTGGCGTATACATAGACCTGGGTCAAAGCACATTTACAGAAACTTTTCATAGTTTGCCATGACTTTCTGAGATGCCAAATTTGGGGATTTTTCCACTCAGGGGGGAAGCATTTGAAAACCATTCCAGCAGACTTTTTCCGTGACTGACTACTTACCCGATTTAACCTGATGGTTTAAACCCCACACATCTGGTGAGGTTAAACCCGATGCTAATATTTACATGCAGAAGTGATTTGTCCCAGTTCCTTAGGCAATTTAAGTGAAAAAAATAAATAAAGTTCTCTCTGTGATGTGACATCACGCCTGTAATCCTGTAAAGACACTAGCAGGAAGAGGCGTAACATTCAAAACCCTCTGCGAATATTGTTCAGCTGTCATATTCATCAGAGTCTGATCCCATTCGTGAGGATCAACACCCCAGGAACATAATCTCACAATAATCTCTCTCTGTTTATAAACACGAGTATCCCAGTGTTTAAATGAAATGCTTCTCTGTGGACAGCGGACCCACATTTCATTTTGTTTGAGTCCGTGCCCTAATCAAAGGCAGCACCCCTCAAATACTGTAATATTGGCCATTTAATGCCTTTGTGTGAGATGCTTTCTCATTATCTTTTAGTTTCCATCACCCGGAGCTTCACATTAAAATCGTTTTCCCATATGCCTCAGACAACACCCAACACACACACACACACACACACACACACACCCTCAGACACAATCTAATCCTCCCTTATTGTCCCAATCCACATCTCCTTTCACAGGGCCGCAGGAGGAAGGCGTTTATGCAAAATAGGCCAAGTGCACCAACATGGAGACGCGCAGACAAGTGCGCTCTCACATATGTTCATATCTACACACTCTCTCCAATTGTGTCCCAGATTAAATGGTGCCAATTATTAAAGCAGCTTTGCAGAAGATTTCATCGTTATCGCTGTGTGCAAATTCTAAAACTTGTTTGAAATAAGTGCCTCCCCATCAAAAAACGAATTTGCTTACCTCTCCCTGCTTTTCTGTCACATACACCCGACGCCACAATCAGACAAACTCAAGCACATCAGCACGTCAGCGCTGACAAACTATGAGAGGTAGCAGCAATAAAAAAAAAAAAAAAAATCCGTCCAGACTGGAAATGATAAGACAGCTGTGGCAGCACATCACAGCAGCCGCGGCACACTCATTTGTAAGTAGCCTGCAGAGACACGAGGAAATGTGTGAAGCCTGCATGGACATAGAATATGCATGTACACAGGTGTGTTGTGTGACTTGAAAGGAGACAAATATTCATAGATTAAAATTTATTACAATAGTCGGAGACGGTCCGCAGCAAAAACAACCCTTTTTCAAGGTTGAAAACAAAGCCGTTAGAAGGAGAGCTGACAGCGTGCAATCAGGTACAATCAAAGATAATCTTAGTGTCAGAAATTTCAATTTTAAATGATTCTTACAATTACAGCTTCCCCCCTCCCCCATGGAGGATCAACTACACTGAAAGTACAAAACAGCAGAGAAATCTTTATAAGTGTTTTACCGTAAGTCATTTGCTTTTGTTAATCAAAATGTTTGCGTGTCCTGTTTAACTTTGTGGCTGGTATTTAATTAAAAACTGCAGAAGAGATGCTAAATTTTGCCTGGATTCACTTCATCTGAGTGTACTTTAATGCTACACAGCCGCTGTGACTTAGACATATACCAGGATCCCGTCAGCTGTGGCAGCTCTGTCCATTTTTCCTACATCACTGAATCACAGTCTGGAAATCCTCTTTTTCTTTTTTTTTTTTTACTATACTGACAAATGCAACTTATGTCAAGATTCCCTGCAGCCACTCGCTTTTCTCCCACATCTTCTCCATCCCTGTCAGACTCCACTTCCGTGACAAACCTCTCCTGTTCTCAAATCTGTGAGATCTCAGCCGCTGACCACGACCGACTGGTTGCAGAGAACGTGAGAGGACGCCAAAATACAGTCGTGACCTCAACCACCTGAGTCACAGCTCTTCTACCAGCACTGCTAAAAAAAAAAAAAAAAGGGAACTGCAGAGAAATTGAAAATGCAGCCTTGATTTGACTGGCCAAGTCCCTCCATCCAACTTTCGCTGTCACACATCTGTGTCCCAAGTAAACGCAGACCCATTTTCAAAAGCTGCTGAACATGCTTTTCCACTGCAGCTATAAAACCGACTTCGACTACTTCCACCTCTACACACTTACAAATTGAGCTTATCCCCTTTAAACACAGGTTAAATGCACAAATTGCACACAAGGTGATCTCATTAGGTAACAACTGCTTGCTGTTTTCAACATGGTCACTAATGGTTTCCACTGTGACAGAAATCACTTGCACAATGAGTCAACTATATAATAACGATAATAAAAATAATAATGCACGGTCCTTTGTCTGCTATGGAAGAAAAACAACTCTCGGGGACAAACAATAGAACGGCAGCTGTGTTCTGCAGTGGTTGGCTGAAGTGTGGGAGGTGTTAAGTTTGTGGTTAAACTTTTTCACAATTCCACTGAAAAATACAGAAAAAGCTCAGAAATGTCTCTCTTCTCTGCACTTGTTCCTATAAAGCCTTAAGTAGGCTAACAGGCAATTTTACTTCACTTGTGTACACTCTAGTTAGGCGACAATCAAAAAAGGAGCTGCAGCACCGTAAATATGGTAAAACAAAAGAAATTAATGAGCTCATCAAAATGTGGTACTTTTCCATAACCGAATTAAATTTTCTAGCTTTATTTTTACATACATATATACTCCTTACTGTGTGCAGCATATCTGCCCAATTGTCATAACTGTGCCATACTTATTTTGTACCATATTTTATTTATCTTTTTTTTTTAAATCTTGTAATTCATAGTATTACATTTCCCAGGTCTTACTATTTATAGTTCATTTGTCCTCTTTTCTTACTTCCGTCACTTTCTTGTGTTTTTTTTCTGTATCCATACTACTGCAACAATGTGAGTTTCTCCATTGTGGTAAAAAATAAACAAAAAAAAATACACAATCTAATCTAGTCTAATCTAATCTAATCTAATCTAATCTACATTAATTTTTTTGGCTTTTAAATGTTAATGAACAATATTTAAACCATAAACAAATGATTTATAACTTGTATTAATAATATAACAAAAATTGTTTACAGATACAAATGCTTCCCATCAATAAACACTAATGAAAACAGATTTATATAACATGTTTGTTCTGAAAGCATCTGTAATTGTAAAAAACAAAACAAAAAACATCTCATTTAACAAACAAATCTATGTAAATTCCCCTGGTGATGGATCAATAAACTTATCATAAAATTACAGAACCAATTTCTTTTCTTCTGTAAATTGTCACAAATTGTATTTAATTCTAAAAGTATGTTTAAAGCAATAAACTTGAATTTAACAGTTTTAAACAATAAATAAAAAGGAATTATTGTGAACTTTAAATAAACTTCTAGTCTTTTATTGTATGAAAAAGTTGATATTCTTAAAAAAAAAAAAATTGTAAAATTATTGTTTTGCAAAATTACCAATGATTAATGTTATTTTATATTAGACATGCACAATCTGTATTTTTTGATGTATTAGATATTTTACATGTATGTCAAAAAAGCTTACTAAGCTTGAATACTTACTGCCTTCTTTAGTTTGTCTTAGACAGTAAACTAAATATATTTGCATTGTGGACATTATCTTAGGCTCTGGGAAACTGATCAACATTTCTTTTAAACCATCTTCTGACATTTTATAGGCAAAAAAAACGAGCACATATATATACATATAAAGAACTTACTCAACAATAAAAAAAATAATCATTTGTTGCATTTCTAATACACTTTACGTAATAGTGTAAGTAAAATGTAGAAGAAGGATTGTAAAAAATCAGCTTTCCATTAAACTTGTGCTGTGCTTTTGTCAAACACTGATTGAATAGTTCACAATGAGTGTACGGTAACAATACCCTTGGCTGGAATAAAGGAACATTGCCAGTTGGAAACATGGATGGATGAACTTTCTAGATACAGACGGAGCATCCTGCAAACACTGAAGAGCACTGTGATGATAATAATGATGATAATGACAGATCTTCCAGCAGTGAAGGGTAACATACAAGGCCAAACCCATCTCAGGGTCTCAGACAATTTCAAAATGACCTTTACATCATACAAAGAGAGTTCCATCTGCCGGGAAAAATTGAAAGCCAGTGAAGCGCAAAGTATAAAGTAGACAATGCAAAATAGCATCTGTAGATCGAAGGAGGCGCAGCATTTATTGCCGCCGGTGTCGACAAAAGGAAGATAACTATTACGACGTGTTTACAGCACAAACGGAAGAAGCCTCGGCGCAACGGTGCAGCTGCTGTAGAGCGCTTGTTTAAGGGGTTTCTTCTCAGAACCAGCAGTGCATGAAGCAGAGATTCTCGAGATCATCGGCTTCTTATTCAACCCGCGCTCAGACTTGTCTCGCATTCGGCAGCAAATGTTTCCAGACATTGAACTTAAGAAGTTATATTCGTGTTGTGCAACAAAAACAGCTGCCCTTTCATGTTGTGGCCTGTCATCTTCCTTCAGAGGACAGCCACTCAGCTGCACAAGGTTGTCAAAGAGTGATGTCATGTCTTTTAAAAAAGGTTTAAACAAAGTGACACTGTCTCAGTAGATGGGTTTGCAGTACTTGCGTGCTAACAAACGCCAAAGTTGCGTGACCTGGAATCACAGCTTGTAATAAAGCTTACCTTGAAGTGTTCAATAAATGCTCCAATATGTAGTTTCTTTTTTGAAAGATAGTTTAAATGCACAGAAGCCCCGAAGAGCCTGACGTGTCAGAGATGATCGGTCTTGGCAGCTGTGCATGGGAGTTTTCATCAACACTTTTCAAGAGACCCAGACTGAAAACTGGATGACACAGGGTCCATATGTGCTCAAGCTGCTGCTGTGATACATGCATTTACTTTAATCTGTGCAACGGAATCCCCACAAACAAAAATGTGTGTAAATTTATTAGAGTTTGCATCAGACTCCCTGTTTACTGTTTGCTGTGTTTACGCTGCACCTGAGATGTAATAATTAGAGCATTTAACTGGTGAAACAGTTGTTTCTTGTGTTACTGTTACGTGCTAATGGTGAATGTTTATCAAAAAAGCATCTACAAGATAACAATCATTTTAACTACAGTAGGGAAACATGAGCGGGGATTCGACCATCTTGAGACAGGTTTGTGTTTCCCTTCTCAAGATTTGTTATTGCAATAATAATTCTGAATTTGTTTGGCTGCGCTGTAATCTGAAATACCAGCTGCTCCTCTGCTGCATTCCTGACAAATTAGCTGTTTAACTGCCATTTGTTGCAGGATTCATGTGTTCTTGCTCTTACCAGAGCAGCTTTTCAACCTGAGCTTAAGTAAAATCCATTTTTCCCTATCCATCAACGCTTACATGAAAAAGACAACAGCGCAGAGGCCAAAATCACACCGCAAGTGTTCGTGTTTGTTAATGGAAATGGGGCATTTGATGTGCATTTGCAAGTGTGAATCAGAGCATCTGTAGCGTCATGATGAGTTTCTGGTCAGTGTTGATCCTGAATGTTACTGGCAGCCAGTGCAGGAGGGATCACAAAGTGTTTTACAGGAAATCAAGCTTAATTAGCAGCTCTTATCACCTCCACATTTGTTGTTTGTTTTTTTTCTCAATTGATGATGTTCACTTCCAGTTCAGTTAGCTAAAGATTTTAAGGCTTTGGACCTTAATCTTCTTGTTGTTTATAGTAATAATGTCACATTGTGGTGTGTAGTGCTGTCCACGATGATAGTGCCAATAAATGGACAAACTTGAACAAATGATGCATGCATTTTCTGGGAAGAATCGAGTTTTTTTAGAACAAAAGAAAAGAACATCAGACTTGGGTGATTTGTTATTAGCATGACAAAGACGAGTCGAGCTGGGGCGATTTGCAACAGACTTATGTCACGATGGATGGAAATTATAAATCCAAAGTCTTGAAATCCCAATAATTGCAATTAGACAAGTTTACACAGACATACTGTGCTGCATCTACCTAAGATTCGGTTTAGATTTTAAGAGTTGGATCAATCTTCATGTAGCGCAGTGTTCTGCTTGTTTTCACATAGGGCATTAGTACATCATGACAGGTCTTTTTAGTAATTCCAAATCATTTTCCAGACATTAAATTTGGTGATCTTTAGGTTATTCAAACAGTAAACATCTTATCAGTTGTTTGGTATTTTATCATATTATCACAAGTTTCTTAGACAGCAGGAGGCTGCTCCTCTCATGTCCTATACAAACAAACTGGATGTCGTAAAATATATATTTTCCTAACAATGCAATAAACAAACATGTGAACAAACATGAATCATTTTCACAGTCCCTAAAAGAACAATAACTGAAACTGTGAATAAGCAGCGCGACAGCTACTGAGACGTACACATGTATTGATGGTTTCTTTTCATTTTGTGCTAATTTCTCTCGCTAAATGTTGAGTTTTCTCCATTTTATTACAGTGCCAGTTGAAACTGTAGCTGAAACCAGGCATGAGGTTACATAGACGCTGCAGATCTTGGTTATATCATTAATTATTCATGACAGTTTGGCAGAGCCTTTTAGGCAAATCTACATCCAGTAGAGTATTTCTCAGTATTTTTGGGTCATCAAAACAAGACTCTTCAGCTTTTCGATTCAAGTCTCACGTCAAGTTGATTCTTAATGGATTCGATTCAAAGTAAGTCAAGTTTTATATCAAACTAGTCCAAGTTGAGTTGCTCTTGCTGTTACCACCAGCAAGTCAGCTCTCACTAAAATTCTTGAGGAGTAGAACTAGAAGACAAAATGTGCTATCCGGTCACTCTTTCAGATAATTTTAAGTGTTATACTGTCTGTGCATGAAACTGCACAGTGGGGTTACATTAGGACTTGAGCTGGAAGTCAGATCAGATGGATGAGAGCAACGCTTTGAGACTGTTCAAACAACTCGAGACAGTGAGAGCCCTCAGAGCCACTTGGCAACTTTTTTTTCTCCTGATAAGCCACTAGATGTTTTTGCACATTGCTATTTCCTTTCAAACTTCCTTCAAAGTTTTGTGTCAACGGATGGTTGAAAAATTTAACAGCTAAGGAGCAGGGAAAAATACATTCTGAGGGGGGGGAGAAAAAAAAAAACTTGCAAAGGAGAAGATGTCAAAGTGCCCTCATTCACCTCATCAGCATCCCACAGTAGTCTGGAAAAGGCCACTGCTGCTTATGCACATGAGTGGCATGGCAGCAGGCACCCCATGTGCACATCCCTTTGAGGCTGAGCCACAGTTTATTCCTTTGTTGAAATGCAGCTAAAACATTTCTGAATGCTCAGATAGATGTCCCAGTGGTAGACTTTTAGTCAAAGGAACTGGAAGACTTCGAGGGGGCATCCTAGCATCTCCTGCAGCCCAAAAAACACCCCTGAGAGCGGTAAAGTTTGGCCACCTTCACATGACAGTTTGATGAAATTCAAGTCTTTGCATAAAATACAGTATCGAGAGCAACATACAATCACAACCAAACCAGCAGAGCGTATGGCACATGAAGATGAACTGCTCCTCATCCGCTGCCACCATCAGTGAAAAGTTGATTGAAAGAGCCGCTCTGATGTGTGCTCCTGTCAGACGCATGAGCTGCCTTGATCCTGTGTTCATGGTGCCGCATGCCAAACAGTCGGAGAGCATCCTATGGATTCTACTTAACCCTAAAGTGTTGACTTGCTTTCCAGCGTGGCAAAACCTTTCTGAAACTCTTTGTGGGAGAGATGATTACAAAGTACAAACGACCGTTTCATTTAGTTTGGAGCGTCCCCTGCTGCGGTCGATGATTGAACAGCAAAAAAGACGTCTGTGTATCCTGATGGGCTTTTGAAATCATACATGCCGCATGATGTTAAAAGCATAGATTCCCGACCACCTACGTGAACGACATTTGTTACAGTCATGTCTTGTGATATAATTAAAAAGGCTGGATTTGTGATTTCTCATCTGACACATTTGCATGCATTCGCATTTTCATCTCCTCTAACAACGGGTGATTCATCTGCAATTACTTCACTGTGAATCAGTCTTTTCAGTGAATCTGGTGCAATGCTGATTTGTGTCTGTGAAGATTCACTGTCATCTACATCATGGTGTATTTAAGTGCTAAAACGAAGGCAACTGGATTTGCTCGAGTTCGCTGAAGATGTGTTATACCTCTTGGATTGCACCCACACCAACATGTTTTCGAGCGTTTTAGCATCTGAAATGAACTCACACCAACACGCCTGAAAATGCTGATAACATGACCATTCTCGTACACCGGTCACATGGTTGCCAGTTTAAACACGAAGCAGGAGGTTGGTTGCTCAGTTGTAGAAAATACAACAGAGGAAGAATGGCAAAATGTAAGACCAGAGATTTTTTTAACAACACAACAGCTGCTAGCAGAGACAACAAGGTCAGCAACACCTTTAATTCGTTATCCGTATTAAATCACTTGTCAAGACTGATGTCTTTGTTTTCTTCCTGAAACCGGTATCAGGAAACAACACGCAGTCACAATTAAGACCCAGTCAGAAAGTGAATTTGGGTGTCTGCATCTTTGTTTCCTTCTGGATTAAAATGCAATCCCAGAGTTCTGAACAGGATTCAAAAGACTCCGTTATGCAACTCACTCCCCACAAAATTACATTCTTATACAACTAGACAGCGTTCTCAAATACATTTTGAAGGAAATGCATTTTTCTGATGGATTGCGTTTGTCAAATCTTAGTCGGAGTTTACTGCTTGCTGTTGCTCCTTTTCAGCCAACCAGTCATATATCAGATGAGGCGGGACTTGTCACCCTGATAACCAAGAAACTGGAGGAGTTCCTTTGAACATGTATTAAAATGTTCCTATTTTAAGCCTCACCATGACATTTTTCCTAATTCTAACCAAGTAACTTTGGTGTCTAACCTTAACTAACCTTCTAACATTGAAAAGTGTGTATTAAAGTGTGATATTCTCCTAAACTGAGTCAGACAGTGACTGAAACCCAAAAGTAAACAATGAAGCATCATTCAGACTGATGGTGTCTCGTCCATCACAGGATTCTGTCACTTCACTGGTCACCTTCTCCTACCGCAAGTTACATTTATTTCAAAACAAAGTTATGTTTCCTTTGACACGTATCTGAGAATGCAGTTTAGTTGTATACGACTGCAATTTTGTAGAGACTGCGTTGGATTACAGGCGTCTTAAATAAGCAGATTAGTGCGGATGCTGAGTGTTAACTCGCTAGAAGTTGTGCACAAGTGTCTTCGTGTGAACGAAGTCTTGTTGATCTCAGCAACCCTAATGACTCACATGTGATGCAAACATCTCTCAAGGTGTGAACAACTTCAAAAGAGCTGCTTGGGACTGATGAAATGTCCTCAACACAATTAGGCAAGTCCAGTTGCCTTCCTTCGCATTTAAAAATAGTGATTTATCCATATAAGATTTACCTGTTGAGACAGACACCAGAGCATACTCGCCCTGAAATCTATGACTTAAAAAGTATCTTAGGTACTTTACAGGTGTGCATGCTTACTCAACATTGTCTTCAGGCACAGTACAAAGCACATGCACCGAAATAATCCAGAATTCATTATGCATACACTACTTATGAAAGCGGAACCGTAATTACTCATCAACACAGCAGCGGAACGTTGCTTATGAATCATGTGTGTTTTGTAACCGGCTCTTTTTGTCAAGCCAGTCATTAACATACATCGTGACAGTTCTTTTTTTTTTATTTCCCTCAACAAATGTGAGGCAACATGTTCTTTTTCAACCTTGCCTTATACAGATTCAGGTCAGCGATATGTGCCGTCCAACTCAAGCACTCTGCTGTTGTTCACCTCCATGTTACTTGCCGAGGGAGGATTTTCAAAGCATGTCCTTCCTCTCCAACACCTACATACTTGGCTAACATGTGTTTGGAACACACTGTAATTTAGTCTTTAATCTATTTTCAAAGTCCTCCTCCACTCAAGAATGTGGTCCGCTTATCGTTGCTTCGCTTGGCTGTTTGACCTTCACTGTGAACAGTTTGTTTCCAGAGGGCTGCTCTCACATTTCTTTCTCTGAGGGGGGATGTTTCTTTGGGCTCACCGCAAACCTCAATTTAAAATGTGTACATACAAGCATGTTTTGGTGACAACACAGCTCTCTGGAGGTCAGTCGTAGTCTAATGTGCAATTTGTAATTTATGAAACTTCTGGTGCACAAATACAAATGAACATTTAACGTTGTGGAGGGAGTAGAGGTGGAGGTCTTTTCAAGTCCTTCTCTGGTCATTTGTTAAACCTCTAAAAACTCAAGTTACATGATTTTCCATGAAGATATAATGCCTTAAACTGACTTAGTTTCTGCCTCGTGCTCCACAAATCCATCCCCACCCACTGCAGCTCGAGCACACCAGCTCACTTACGACTCTGCTCAAACACAGTAAATCTACCACACAAATGCAAGTTGTAATATTGGAGTAATTCAGCCATAGATGTTCTAGCTAGAAAACAATGATAAGGAAATCCCCGCCCTGCAAGTCAACAGGATTAGTTCCTTACATATGAAATCAGAATATTTTTTTGTCATCAGTAGGCAGCAATTTCAAGCTAAAAATGCTCAGTCTGATGGACACTAGATAGACATGTTAACAGCTACAAAGAAATATTCATAATTCTACGTGTCTTGTTTTAATTGATCAGTTTCAAGTTACCATTTATTGTACAGTGTAATGGCTGTCCATAGAACCATTACACCATTGGTGGCTGATTTAGTTCCCTATAAGCCTCACTTTCAGTATGTAATTCTGTCTGCTGCTGCGTTCGAAATCTCCCAGGAAAATTAAGGCTCAATTTACAGTTAAAAGAGCCGCAGTAATTGTGGAAACTCTACACGACAAAAGACATAGAGTCCCAGTGTTGAAAGAGGTGAAGCGGGAGAGTGATAGAAGCCAAGTTAAAACAGGAGTAAACCTCAGATGGGTATTCACATGATGAAGAGAGCTGTGGGACTTCAGGGGGTTCAAAACTGCCATTTAATTGGCATCATTTCTAGATGAGCAAGTAACAGAACCTGCCTATTTCTTAACACGACGGTGTTTTTAACTCTGCTTTTATCGTAGCACTGAGGTCAGGGTTTTTATTTAAGATTAGAACTTTTACACTTGTTGTTGCTTTGGACAGTAGCCAAGCTGTTAGCACTAGGCAGAACAAGAGAAAAGTATTTTTATATGTCTTAAAATATATGTGGAGATCCTAATGCATGTAGTGGGATTCACCATATCCCCACTTATCTTGCAAGATAAGAGCAACGAAACAAAGCTCAGATTGGCTGCTAATCTGACACTGGACTTATTATTTTGCTCTTTTATTAATCAGTTATTGCTTTTGTTTCAACTACTGCAGCTCCATCACTGAGTATATATATATAAAAAAAGAGGAAACCTGTCCTTGAGCACAACACCAAAACGCCACACGTTTTAATAAAATGTGAAGCAACTGTCCGGCCTGTGCATTTTGAAGTAAATTGCAGAGTAGATGTGTCATCTCTTTTTTCATTTCAGATTTCCCTCATTGTCAAAACTCTCACACACATAGTCCTCGGGGCATCCTGGTGGCTCAGTTGGCTCAGCAGTTACCATGTAATAGTGATGTCCTGGTTTTATGTGCAGTCTGTGACATTTGTCTCATGTCAACACTCACTCACTTTTTGTCTCACTGTACTCTAGTCTCTCTGAAAGAAGAGGGGGGAAAAAAAGGCTCTAAATTATACATAAAAACGACTTGTGTGCTCAATGAATATATATTTTTGTCTGCAACAAAAGCATTCCTCCAACACCAGTTAACACAAAGGAGTTGCTAAACTAGCAGTTCAAACCATTGTGCCTCAAACAAGGTGCTCTTTTTTTTCCCGTTTCTCCTCTCTATTGCTGTCATGCTCCACAAGGACATTGCATTTAGTGCTGCCAATGCTGTTGTAAGCGCTGACCTTTTTAAGTCTATTTCCATCCAGTGGGTCTGTATGTTCAGTGGTTAGTGTGCACGCCTCGCAGAGCAGAAACTGTATTCCCCAGTAAGGCAGAGAAATGGCACAACAGTCATATCTTGCTTGTGTTTACGGTGCACTTTATAATCTCTGCACACATAGAGTTGGGCACTTCAGATGATCTATGCTCACTTTGGTGGGCACTAAATTTGTCCCTAAAGTATCCAGTCAGCTCGTGATGCTAGAGCTGAAGATGATTGGTCAGTTTGTCAATTATTTGACAGAAACTTATTTGACAATGAGGAGGAGGACCTGCTGCTTGTCGAAGTAAAATATTAGATTTCTTTTTTTTTCTTTAAGATTAGATTGCAAACTCCTTTCCTTTAACCCTGTTCAGGACTTTTGGGGTCTTTTGGACTACAGGCCATTTGGTTTAGGTGACAGGTATTGTTTTTTTGTTTTTTTTTGAAGATTTCTTTTTAAATATAAAAAGAGTGATGCATTTGTCATGCATTTGGAACCAAAAATACGTCAACTTATCAGATTTTTAAAAAATTTTTTTGTAATATAAAAGTCTATAATGAATACCAACAAATATTCTGCACATATTCTTTCTTGGGGTCCAATGTACCCCAAAAGACCTTCTACGTATGGCAACATCAAAGTCCTGAACAGGGTTAATCTGACATCATCTAAACATTTTGGCTTCATGTCTGAATTAGTTCCCTGATAATTTTTCCTTAAAAGTTGCAGAAGAAATCTTACTAGATCAAACCTAGTCACATTTCTGTATCACTTTCAGCACGGCACAAGTCTGAGCTGCATCATGTGACACGAACAGACTTACTTTGCATTATTTGAAGTGATTTGGGCCAAAAGAAACTGTCTGCATGCCAAAATCTCCAAACTTTTTCCATTCACTTTCCTCTACAATCTTACTATTACAGACTAAAAAGTCCACAAAAATAAAACTTTGCTGCAAGTAAAACAGAGTCTGTAACAGGTCAGAATAATGAGCTTCACTAATAATGAATGGAACAAAATACTAACAGTAGCTGAACTTTGTTGCCTCCGGCTGTTTGTAGGCATCTTTCCTCTGAGTGTATTAAATACCTGCAGCATCAAACAGCAGCAGGATGAATAGAACAACAGCACTACACCTATTATTTAGCCATAATTAGAAATTATCATGGAAATCAGGACTGATCAGGATCTAACAGTAAATGACACTGTGTACTTTACTTCACCTCAGACAGATGAGCCGTCACACAAACAATCAGTTTGTCATCTTCAGTTTAATCATCTGTTCCATAGTGTCTGTCCTCAGGTTGAGTCCTGAGTGCCATCACAGCTGTCAGGGTGCATTTATTTGACTATTAGTGAAAGCCCGATCAGCTAACTAAAGTTCAAACATTTATTCTGACATCTCGAGATTTCTCAGTCTCACAGTGGGATATTTGCAGAGGGGACATTATTGTGTGTGTGGACGCTTCTCATAGCTGCAAGATGTAACCTCTCTATTCATTACGGTAGCATACGATAAAAATAGATCACTGAAAACACATTCTGCTGTCATGCAATCAGATTACATTACACATGGCCCAAAATGTAGGTGTTTAGAAAATCAAAATAAACTATTTATTAGTTATTTTTTGACAACCTCAGATTTAGTCTTTTGCTTATTGGTGCATGATCGTGCAATATTCATCACTTGATGTACTCTCCAATTGTGCATGTTTGACAAATACCACACTGTCACTGTGGTGCATGTATGAATGAAGCAATGAGGACCATGAATGTAAAAGTGACCAATCCAATGTCTGAATGACAAAATGCCGTCACTCTAACAGACTGCATATCCTATATCTGAACAGGATTGAAGTGACAGATCTCCATGAAATTTGGTACGAACAGTCATGTTCCTAGATGACAAACTCTGATGACATTGGTGATCCCCTGACTTCTCCTACTGCCTCCATCAGGTTGTCATTATTGGTGCAGAATGAAATGTCAACACCTATGGCAGACTGCCATAAAATTTGGTTCTCACATCTGTGGCCTCTTGAGGACAGAGTTCTAATAACTCTGGTGATCCAGTGCGGTTTCCTCTGGTACCACCATAAGGTTGGTTTGGTTGGTTCAGTGAACTCATCTCTGCAAAACTAATGACATTCTGTCTCAGCCGTGCTTTGCGCTTTTGCTAATTAGCAAATGTTAGCACACTAAACTAAGACAGCCAACGCCGTGAACGCTATTAAATACCAGCATGTTGGAAGACACCGTAAGCACGTTAGCGTGGTGACATTTAGCTCTAAGCACTACATAAGGGCAGATCGACAGAGTTGCTGTTCGCTGTTTTCTGACCTTTTATTCGCTAAATGATTAATATTTAAATCAAATTATAAATTAAGAGATAAATTAATAGTGAAAGTTAGCATTTGCTCCAATTTAGCTAAAGCACAACGTGATCAGTTTCCTGCTGTAATTGTAATCTCGGGCCTGAAAATGTGCATCAATCGATCACGTGCATCATTTTTCAGCCACTCCCACTTTATGTGCCCCCGTTTACAAGAACTGCACCTCATTGACCCCTGTTTGTCGTGTTTTTGCTTTTTTTAAATCTCCATCACTCTTTTCCCCTTCTGCTTCCCTCCTGTCCTGCTATTATATCTGTCGCTGATGCCCCTCAGCTCATAGCACTCAGGCAGACTCATTATATTGCAAGGCCAGCTGGTAATTAGTGGTATTTTAACAAGCTTGTGAATTGCTCCCAGTCCCACCCCTCTTCACCTCTCTTTTTCTCCCACCATCTCACACCTCTCTCCTTCCCTTCAGCTAGCGTCTTTTCTCTTGTCCCAGCCTCTCTCTCGTGTCCCAATTTCATGTTACAGCTGAAATCAGATATCAGATAAACACTGCAGATGGAGTAGCTGTAGTGGCTGAGCCTCGGCGCGCTGCATTCTCCTCTGATTGTTCGATAATCGCACTACCTTTGTGCATCTGCAATTAAAAACACAAGAGTTTCATCGCATATGCGATATCATATCATATCGCGTTTTTTTTTTTTGTTTGTCTCATCCGAGCCACTCGACACTGTTTATTTGATGTCCTGCCACCTTTCTTTTTCAATCTGATCTAATCTAATCGCCCTGCAACGTTCTAGTATTTGGCTTCATCATGTCTCCCCTGACTAATTCTCTCCCCCCCTCCACCTCCCTGTGGCTCCTCCATCATTCTGCTTGCTATGCGGCGCACACAGACCTGTCTAATTACAGTGGAACGGAAAAAAAAGAAGAGATGGAACAAGGAAGAACAAGACGTATCCCTCTCTCCACCCCTCCAAGCCTCCTTTCTCTTGTTCTCTTTCTTGGTGCTTTCTTTCATTTTGTCCTGTTTTCCCCCTCTACCTCGCATCCTCACACACACACACACACACAGTCTAATGCACACTTTGAGTTGTGCACTGTGCACATATTGTCCAGATGGGCGAGGAAGCTGACGACGTGAGCTGTTGTCATCAGCAGATTTGAGTAACTGCGAGAAAGAAAAAAAAAAAAAAGAAAAAGAAAGAAAAAGCAGTGATGGGAACATCGCTCATTTCGCTCATCTCACACTAGTCATCTATGCTTTGTAAACTTCAGACCAACCGATGACTCAGAAAATACAGAAAAATAATTTGAAATTAAATATACATTTCTTTTGACTGTAAAGACTTACTGTGAACTTCAAGTAAAAAGAAAAGGAAATGATTATTTATAGCGCAGCAGCTAAATGCATAGCATCCTTAAGGGGAAATCTTGTTGCCCCACCACATTCCACTGCATAAGCCTTTTCCCTTGTGTGCTATTTTTTTCTTTTTTCATTAAAAGGTTCATCCCCTGTGTTTGTGGTCGCAGAGCAAGTCTGCTATTCTCACAAATATACACAAATTCAAAAGAAATGTGTAATGTTGGCTCACAACAGTGTCCTCAATGGACTGTTAGTCCCTTCTCCTTCTCCCACACACACACTTAAGTGTATCTATACCATTTCCAAGGATCCTGTCCTGTCCTGATTTCACTACTTTGACCCTCCTGTGCGGACAAGATTGTTAAAAGCGATGTGAATTTCCCTCGAGGAATGAACAAACTGTCTCATTTAAAAAACTACACAACAACCGAGTTACTAAAACCCGCCGAAATTGTGTTTGATGACAGATCCAGGTGTGTCCAACCTGCTGTTATTGCCCTTTGAGCTTAACAGACTGAGCCAGAGCAGCTCGATTAGCTTGGCCTTTGTCTCACATGGGAGACCTCAATTAATTTAGGCTGCTTGGCCAGGGCTGGTTGCTATGCCAATTGGTGATCAAATCACACCGACGCTTTTATAACCTCTGTTCTCCTCATTGCCGCCGATACGCTACATTTAGCCCAACGGGCGGCTGTTATTGTGTTCCTCGGCCTCTATTTGCTATGAACAGACAACATGTTCTCCTAATAATGCTGCTCGTTTAGTTTCACTTGCGAGGATGAATACTGTAAGTGAAACCAGCCACCTGCTAGGAGGGAACAGGCAAGATGAAAACCAGTGATTTTTCCCCCCTTAAACCATGGTTGTTCCAGTAAAAAAAAAATTTAGCCTTTTATTTTTTAAATCAAAGCATCAGTGGGACAATTTGAACATGAGTTTAAGTGTTTACTTTATTATTTTTTGGGTTACTTTTGTGCACAATCTGCAACTTATTATAATTTTCTCAGTTTCGTCTCAGTTGTGTGAAGCCCGTTGTGAGTTCTGAAAGTCTCATCTTGCAACAGAAAGCACAAAAGTTGTATTTAATTGGAGCATCGAGCTGGAAGTAACTCAGCCCTGCAGCAGATACTACCTCGAGGAGGGTTAACATGTTCACCTACATAAAGACTGAGCTCATGTGAGATTGTTAGACTGCGTCAGTCTGAGCTAAATATATTGAATAAACTGGCAACCAACTGAAAATGTGGGTAAAATACGATTTAACAGAATATTTTAGAACTTAATGAAGTGCACAAAGTTATTTTCTGAAGTGAAACAAAGATAATTTGTGGGAACTTTGTCATGGATCTATATTATTTCTCGATGGTGTAGGTTCCCACATGTTTTGGCTGCTGTACAGGCTCATTTGTGCAAAACCTGCCACCCTCACTATGAAACTGTAACCATCCTCATGCTACACTAACCATCTCCTGCTCCATGCTTAATGAATGCAATATTGATCTTCTCATGTCATGTCAGAAAACAAGCACGCTGTATGTGCCAAAATGTTGAACTGAACCTACCAGCTTTTGCTTGTGCACATTTAAATGCAAAGAAAATCTGATTATATTTCTGTAAAAAAAAAGTCAAAAAAATTGACGAGCTTTATGCACCTGAAGCTGCACCTGGATCACCCAGGTGTGTCGCCGGAGCCCTGTCGTCATGCGTATGTGTGTTTTATCATTTGAAAATGTTTTATTTATGGTTTTGCCTGTCTTTGGCGTTACTGTCATTACTGGTGACAGGAGGCCCTGATAGGAGTGTGTGTTGTGTTTACGCGTGAGCATGTGTGTTTGTTTTTGGATTTCGCTGGGATGGCAGAAGTGCTGAAGATGAAGGTTAGGGTTGAGCTAATGGTCGTTAAAGGCCCCAGTGTTTATCTTGTCCTTGTCAACATGAAATATAACCTCTCTCTGCCGCTCTCTCTCTCCCTGTCTGTGGCGGTAGCTGTGTGTTATTGCTGTGGGTCTCGGTCGTCTGCTCACCTCTGAAAGCCGGATTCGTGTGTAGCCACCGCAGCGGATCATTGGGAAATTTAATTACCCGTCTGAAAGCTCTTTCAATCAGACAGATTACCCGCTCTGTGTGTGCGTCCCTGTGTTTATGAGAGCGTGCATGGGGGTGGTGCACGCGTGTTTGCGGGCGTATACGGTCAATGCGTATGCATGTGTTAGAACAGCCTGCCCACTGAGCACCGCTCCTGGGAGCCCAAAGAGGCAGCAAGCGGAGAGAAACACACTTTTTGTTTTTTTTGTTTTTTTTCCTAAAAGTGCTTCCCCCCTCCCCCCACCCTCGCTCAAGTGAGAGTAAGATTAATGGAGGGTGTATTTGATCGATTTCCATCATGCAGAGACAGATTTCTCACAAAGAAAATCAAAAGAAAACTGAACCTTTGATATTCCAACCCCAGACTCAGTTTTATTTAATAATAGTCCATGATACTAAGCAGCTCACAAAAGCAACAGATATTGTACCCTAGGCAAATAAAGTGCCTGAACATCTTTGAAATGTACAGCTGGATGGAAAATCAAACACAAATCAATTTGGTATTGAGGTCTTAGCATTCTGATTTTTTATATGGTACAGCACTTTATTACTCTTCCCTGGCTTTCTTTAAGCTTTCTGCTAAGACCTAATCCCTTAGTCATGTGGACTGACTATATAATGTGTTGTTGTTGTGTTTTTTTGTTGTTTTTTTTTTCCCCAACTGGAGAAAATAATTCCTGTGAATTATGCTAAAATACAATACAGCCAAAGTGTTCAGTTCCAGCGCAGAAAATCGTGTGACGTTCGAGCGGCGCAGCAGAGACAGTAGGGGAGGGATTAGTGTTTGTCTTCAACGCCAGAGATCTGGGCCGGGTACTGATGACGGAAATATCAGCACCAGTGATTGCTTACAGATATATGTGATGACATATACATACAGTATTACATGACACACACACACACACACACTATAAATAGCCACAGCCATGCGTATTGACAGCTGCTCTGCCATTGTTGTAGAATTTCGCTGATGTAACACAGTTGATAAAATTTCACTACTTCTGCGGTTCTTTTCATTTGCAAGTCTGGCCAAAAGTGTCACTGTGCAAACTGATGCGTATCTATTTATGGGAGTGGAAATCGAGCTCCCTCTAACATAACTGAGATTTCTAAGCTTTTTTTTTATTTTTATGTGCAACTTTATATCATATTTATACATAGTACACACAATGCAAATGCATATTTCTACGCTTTAGTTGTGAATCAAGACAGTTTTTGTGCATCTGGCTCCACACAGGGCTGAGGGATATTGGAAAATAACTGACATCCATCCATCTTCTCCCGCTTATCCGGAGTCGGGTCGCGGATAACTGATAACTGACATCATGATGTATATTTTTTTCTGCAATATATATTGTGATTTGAAAACGTATAAGAATTTTCACCAGATGACTTGAATAACTATTTGGAAAGATTTAGTCCTTCTACTGTGATTGGGGTGATTTTGCAGGGTAGCACATCTGCATTGAAAATGAAATATTATTTTGAAAAAGCTGGAGAAAAAAAAAAAAACGCTCTTTTGTGCAACACCAGAAAAAGCATCCAAAATAGCTTGTTTTGAAATGGATGGCACTCACATCTGGCTTTGCACTCATCATGCTGCCGACAGAGTGCCAGTTTTTGGTCACCATCATCCTTTCTGTAGCCAAAATATTTCCATGCAGCTGACATTGCGTTTCTTTTTGCAACCAAATCTTTCTTTTCAGTGCTTCACTCCTGATCCTCGCTCATTTTGCTGCGCACACACATAGTCTTGCATGCCAAAAAACTCTGTGTTTTGTAAATACAGCTAAAAAAAAAAAAAAGGAGATGTTTAAATTGGAGAAACTTATGTTCTATCAGGCCTCTCTTGTCGGTTAGTCATAGGAAATGCGAACTGTGGGAGTTTTGTTTTGGAACCAACCACTTCTAAAAGTTGCAGCATGACATGTTTGAGTGAATTTGTCATACTTCACATCGCACCTCCTGCACATGTACACATCACAGCATCGATGCTGAATCACAACATCGTGCAGGTCTAGCCCCAGTTGTTATGACCTCTCTAATAATAGTCACAGATTTTATCTGGATGAAAAAGGTGGCAGTGAATATCTTTTCAGGTACACAAGAGGAACACATGGGGAACACATTCAAACCAACATAAAGCCCCTTAGTGAGATTTAAAAGATTGTCCTCCCAGAACAGCATCATGCATTTCAGCGCATGTCCAAGAATGAAATACGTTTAGGTTCGAATGACAAAAACCAACAAATACTAAAAGCAGGCGATGTTATTACAGAGTTACAAACAGATCTAATGGTTTCAAACACACTGGCAGCCAATAAGGTTAAAAACCGTTTTTTCTGATTGGACACATTTTGCGGAACGATTTAGCCTCCTGCTCAATAGCAGACCTTTTAATCCCTCACGAACCAGCATGCAGCCTCAAATCCACAGGGACGACAGTGCCGGGTTTTCTAAAGTCAAAGACAAAAGGTTACCAGGTTTTTGCAGTAAGAGCCTTGGAGCTTTGGGTGACATGAAGTCATAAAAAAAAAAAAAAAGAGGAAAAAAAAAAAAGTTTAATCTTAATCTCTTTTTAAAAGGTACTTTCACGAGCAAGCCTTTTCCAAGCAGTCAAGTTCTGAATTTCCTCAGTTCATCTTATTGAATTATCTGTTTTATTTATTTTTTTATTTATTTAACCAGGGAAGTCATTACGAACAAGTTCTTACTCACAATGGCAGCCCGGCAAAAAAGGCAAAGCCTCTTGAGGAAACGCAGCAAGAAATATCCAAAGTTATAAGACAGCAGCTCACATCCAGAAAAGATTTTAACACACCCACTTCTTCTCAAAACAAGCACAGCATGTGACAAACAGGCAATACATGAATGACACGCAGTCTAACCCACAAGCATCGAGCAGGTAGCGAACAGACAACGGCATCACTCAGTGCAACAACAGAACAAGAGTAGCATGCACAAGCAGCAAGACAAACAGGCAAAACAAAAACAGTCGCAGCAAGAGACACAGAATACAAGAATATGCATGAGACAACAGTAAACAGACAAACGCCAGGTTGGGGAACAGCTACATATATGAGTCTTTGAAAGTGACTTGGAGATAAATTTGTCCAGTTTTAGTGTCTGTTTGCAGATTGTTCCAGTCTTTGACTGCAGCAGCTTGGAATGACAGCAGACCAAATACACTATTTGTTCTGGGAACTTTGAACAGAACAAGATGAGCAGCATGAGCATAAGCAGCAGATGTAGTTTGCAACAAGTGACACAGACAAGGGGCACCGATCGAGGAGGGTTTAGTAAATGAAAACGAACCGATGAATGTTACAATAAGCGCGTAAAGATGGTCAGTTAACAGAAGAACAAACAGTGCAGAGGTGTGTTTTTAAAGGTGTAGAATCTTTGTCTTTACCATTTACTTTTTTAAAATATACTATTGCACTGAAACGTTACATAGCCTGTCAATGTATTCAGGTTCAACTAACTAGGGGACGACACGAATAAGTACTAGTAGTACTAACTGCAGTGTGGCTTTTATTTTGACGCTTGAAACAATGCAGAGTTTCTCCAAAACTTTTAATTGGATTTCCATTAAACTTGTTGGGTTGATAAACCTTCAGAGAAAAGAACAGTTGATTAAATTAGGGATCTGGAAATAATACATTGCTGAAAAGAGTTAATCTAAACAGCTCAGATGAAAACTAAATTGAATTTTCTATATAGATGTTTTCTGGTGTTTTTCCAGTGTACTTCTGAAGGTTTAGTGCTTTTATTTGAAGCTGGCTACATCCCGTTTAAATTGGAGCCTCAAATGTGAAGCTCTGGTTCTTTTCATTTATTGTGTTACATAAATGTTTGGACTATTAAACTATTACTGCCATTCAAGATATAACAGCAATTATAGGACAAACTAGACGGTCCAAGTGGAGAAATGGAAAGTACCAAATACATACAGCAGCTTTGATTTGTTTTTTCTTTTACAAAATCACAGCCTTTTCACCATAACAACACATAATAGCAGAGAAAAACACAGAGACTTGATTTAAAATAGTAACAGGTCGGGAACTGTGACCTGAGCCGTTACATCCGACCAAAGACTGATCAGCACCGGCGAAGATGTTTGCTCTGGATATTGACTGACTGAACGGATACTAGATGATTTCCAGTAATGCAATATTTGATCAATATCTTAGCAGCTTAGCAAAAGTTTCTTGTCAGCTGTGGTTTCCAGACGAAACAACATCTCCTGACTCCAAGTGAGCCACGTTTAGCTTCAGATTATGTAGCTTTCATGTCTAACTACACTTTCATCTACTGTTCTTTTCCATGAATGAGCTTGTGGAGGTTCAATCTTACTCAAGGGCACTTTGACAAGACGCTCTGTGGTTTGGTGACAGCTTGGCAGCTGTAGGAATTATTGCTATGAAGTCTAAGTTACTCAGTCCACCGTGGAACCAGACAACATACAGTAAGCCCATGTGAGAGGAGATGGAGCGGACACGCTGCATGACAATATGAAAATACCTCTACACCGTCACTGGCTGGATTACCAGCAGATGAAATTCAGGAATATCAAATCTCTTTGCCGTGCCTGACTGATTTACTGTTTGCCTGCTGCGTTGCGCCCTTCTGTTGCCTTGGGCGCACACAGAAACAGTGTAGATCAAAGAGTACGCTAATGTGCAATGTTGCAACAAGATTTTAAACAAGATTGTTCACGATTTCTCATTTGATAGAATACCATCACCATATGGAGGAGTGAGAGCCAGATATGCATTCATTCTCAATGTATAATATCCATACAGGAAGTCTGAGCAGGCTGCTGCACCGAGACAAAGTTAAGAAACACACCGATTAGCGGTGAGGAGAGTAACATTGATTATCTCCTTCCAAATGCACCTGTCAAAAGATAAGCTATATTAGGCAGCAAGTGAACCAGAAGTTTTTGAAGTTGATGTTTTGAAGACAGGAAGAATAAGCAATGTCAGGATCTGAGTGACTTTGACAAGGGCCAAAATGTGTTGACGAGACGATTGGGTCAGGGCGTCTCTAAAACTGGAGGCCCAATATGTAGCGGTTAGTTCCTGCCAGAAGTGCTCCAAGGAAGGAGAACTGGTGAACTAGCAACAGGGTCATGGGTGCTCAAGGCTCACTGATGCATGTGGGGAGTAAAGCCAAGTCTGTGTGGTTCAATCTAGCTGCACAAACTGGTGAAAGCTTTAATACTGGCTGTGATAGAAACATGCATGGAAACAAATGAAAGGTGTATGGGGGAGTGCAGCTGCAGACTCATCAGAGCACCCATGCTGACTTGTGTCCATGGCTGAAAGGGCCTAAAGTGGACACGTGAGCACCACAACTTGATCATGGAGCAATAAATGAAGGAGGCCTGGTCTGATGAATCATGTTTTCTTAAGCCTGGTACACGTGCATTGTTTACTTGTGGAAGAGCGTGCAGCAGGATGCATGATGGAAATAAGGAAAGCCTGCAGAGGTGACGCTCTGATGTTCTGCTGGAAAACCTTGGCTCCAGGAATTCATGCGAATGTTACTTTGACCCGTCCCACCCACCTAAACACTGCTGCAGATCACGTACACCTCTTCATACCGGCAGTATTCCCTGGCGGCAGCAGTCTCTTTCAGCAGGATAATACACCCTGCCACACTGTTGTTCAGAAATGGTTTGAGGAACATGACAAAGAATTCAAAGTGTTGACTTGGCCTCCAAATCCCCCAGATCTCAATCCAGTCGAGCATGTGTGGGAAAAACAAGTCAGATCCATGGAGACCGCACATTGCAGCTTAGAGGACTTTAAAGGATCTGCTGCTAACATCTTGATACCACAAGACACCTTCAGAGGTCTTGTGGAGTTTGTGCCCTGATGGCTCAGAGCTGTTTCAGTAGCACAAGGTGGACCTACACAATATAAGGCAGGTGGTTTTAATGTTGTGGCAGACCAGTGCATGATGGACACAATAGGTGCAGGGCAAAAATAGAGCAGACATATCATACAGAAATAAAAAGAAACACATTTAAATACAGATTGTTCAGTCTAAAGAGCTACAAAGTCAGAAAGATTTGAGACCATTATGGAGAGAAAACACAAAACTGTACTGAGAATTTTCAACTTCAGCATTAATGAAACACATTTTGAGGATTCTAGTAACAAGTGCTCACATTTAAAGGAGGCAATGATAAGCAGAAGGCTCTCAAAGTTAATGAGGTTCATCGTTAATAATTTGATGCCGAATTTAGAATCTCTTCGTGTACCCCTCTCGAGAGCTCAAAAACTCCTGGAGGTACACTTACCCCAGTTTGGGAATAGTGGTACTACATACAATATACTCTTCAGTGTAGAGGGGGGAAAAAACCCTTTTTAAAGATCCAGGGGCTCATTTCAGATTCTCACACACACATTTTGTGCTTCCAAACAACTCAAGACAAAACTCCGGTCCCTACTGCTTAGTACTGAATTGGAAAATTTGCCGATATTCTGGCTTTATTTTCCACATAATATCAAAAGTTCTTCCTCTTAAATGGCTGCCTCCTAAGCTGCTGTGGTTGCAGTCTTAATTCCCAGAAGGTATAGATTGAAAAACTCTGGAAAAAGACACTGAATAGTCTAGTAGCTATAGGTTCTTGCTTATACGGTGCCACAATGTAGCAAAAACAGCTTTCTGCAGGATAAAACCATTAAAGGGGAGGACAGAGCATTACTCATTCATGAAAATTACCCATTCACTTTCCCAGCCAAGATATTCTCAGTTAGGGGATTCAAACCAAAAGGCCATGTCACAAACCAGACAATCAGTTTCTGAAATATTTCAGTAGTGATCATCCAGTGCACTTCTAGATAAAAAATATTTCATAAAGAATGAGCTCATGATTTGACTGTGTGACAGTGAAGCGACATTAGCGGTATAAAACCTGAGTGTGTGCATTTGAAGTGAGTGCTGCAAGAGAGAGGAGACAGAGCAGGGAATTGTTAAGAAAAGGATATTATAGAATTATTATTGTTCCTAACATGCCCTGTTGCATAATGCAGGAGTCAACGCTTTGATTCTTCTAACTGCCTGTATGCCTTAACTTCCAGCTGTACAGATGCTGTCTTTCAGCTTAAACCAGTATGCAAATGTTCTTCTGGGAATTAAGTGCTTTTTCCCTGCATAAAAAACATGCTTATTCTGGCTCAAGCCTGCCTTCATCTCGCACTTGTACATGAATTAATTTTTACCTAAAACCTGTCTCAACCCTGAACGCAGCTATTCTCCAACTTTTACTCTTATACCATGACATATTTGCATTGTTCCCCACCATTATTTCCATATTCATTTTGCTACTCTTATTCTCCAGTTTCCATAATTATGAATACACAGTTGCCTTTTTCCCTTGTCAATATTCATGCCGTTGCCATCTGCCTGCAGCACTGCAGCACAACAGTAAGTACTGTTTGTATCCTAAGTGGACAGTTGTGTTGAAATTATGACATACCCTAACAGAATGCATATATTTGTGTTTGTATGCAGAGTTGTTTTTTCATAAGTGTGTGCTGTAATTATGCACATGCTCCACTGCACTGTTCCATATGCATCTCTCATCACGTTTGACCCACTAGAGTCATTTTGCATATACATCTGCGTTCGTTGCTGTTGTACATTTTTAGGATGTACAGTCAGGACCAGTCATAGTTCAGAGATGGAGTGTGCTGTTCAGTATACATGAGTCACATCACTGCAGGTTCCAGTTCATCACTGAAAGCTTACTCAGCTACAGCTGCTGCACATTTGAGTGCTTAACTTTTGCTCTCATGTACTGACTTCTGAAATATATATATATATATATTCGTCCTTTCATTTCACAAACTTGTATATTTGTCTCAAGACCTCACAGGTTGGGAAATGCGTCTTTCCCCACCGAATTAACTGTAAACCCCACCATGAACAACTACTTGCAATACTAATGACATTCTCATCAGCCTGCACTTTACCTTGTGCATCACTTCGTAAATGTTAACATGCTAGCACACGAAAATAAGACGAGGACCATGGTGCAAATTGGCTGCAAAATGGTTTTGACTTCCCAAAATTAAAGGACCAGGACTGAACTGCGATATTGAAATTTAAAATGTGTGCTCTGCTCATATAAAAAAGCCACCATTGACCAAATCTGACACTGAGTGGAGACTAGAGGCTTCTCTGTGCACAGCTAGCTCACTTCCACTGTAGCCTGCCTGGGAGGCATTTATGGAACATCAGGACATTGTTATCAGTTGCTAAGCAGATGCTCCACAAATGAGACAAATGTACAATCATGTTCATATTGTGCCTCCAGGAGATGCACCAAATTCAGGTGAAGCTTATTTTAAATCTCATGTTAATATAAGATTATAAGATTTATACATAAGCAGTAATGTAGCACAACATGAAAGTGAAAACAGTGCTCAGTTGATGCAAATGTGCAATAAAAATATTTGATCCAAATTGGCCGCAAAACATGAGCACATAAACAGCCAAAGTAAAACTGGAACTCATATGTTATGTTCAAGAAACAGGAAAACTGCATTCAAAAACCAACTGACATCTGCTAATATGCTAATTATTAAAAATTCAACCAACATGTGTAGTTTGCTTCATGTAATTAATTAAAAGCAAGGTAGTACTTAATTCAATATTTCTCATTTTACTGCCCTTAATGAACACTATTTCCTATAAGCCCTAGATCATTGCTAATTAAATGTCACGACTTGATAAAAGAGGCGAGTCCATGAACATGTCAAAGGATCAATGCCTGTTTCGACATGTCTCTAATGAAAGCAGGACAGAAAGCTGCAGAAGTTTTTAGGCAGCAGCCATTACAACTACAAAGTTGGGAAAAAAAACAAAACAAAACCGAGGAGAGCATTAGTAATGTGGATTAAGACTATATTAAATATTACATATTTTATAATGAATATTAAATTAAATTCTATACAAAAGGCTGCCATATTGATAACATTTCATGTGAGCTATATTTTTCATCTTTATGTATGTCAGCAAATTGGTTATGTTTGGTATTATTAAAATCATGAACTTCATCCAGTTGATAGCGAATGGATGCAATGTGTCTTGGAATATGATTATTTAAACACACTTCTTTTGCTCAGTGTGAGATTGCACTGAAGTAGAGAAGCTAACACAGGCCAGCCTGGATGTTACGTCATGACTCTGGCTTTCTATTAACATTGCATTCGCAGCCTCACAGACCTTCCAGCGCTTAGTCGGATTGGGTGCTTCATGTTGTTACTGTTCAATCCTCCGCATAACTTCTGGGTGTTTCTGCACCAACATCTGGCACATAGATGCCGTTCGTGTAGTCTGACCTGAACATTTGGACCTGTACTGTGGAGCTGAGCTGTGAGTTGAGCGGTGCCATTATAGAACACATGTTTCCTAAATCCCCACAGCAGAGCACAATTATCATATTCTCTTTCCGTGTCACTGGCTGTAGGTTGAAACTTCTGATTATGCGGGTACAGTATGTGCCTTTTGCAGCTCACTGCATCATGTTTAATTACTGAAATGCTCGTTGTAGCACATTTTCTCAAGGCAATACACCGCTAACATGTACATAATTAAAGACTCAAAGGTTGTGTTTACGGGACTCGTGCGCGTTAGATTTGACACCATGAAGACAACTTACTTGACATAGCGCTTAGTCTGCAGCACGGTGCACAAGTTGAAGCCACTTTGACAGTTTAGATTCTTTACCATCATGCAGTAACACAGCGGAGGCAGCTGATTGGTCGGTTCGCTCTGCAGCAGGACAACAAATACAAACATACAGCTGGAGACATAATGTTCAGCAACATGAAGAACACGGAGTCCTGCAACAGATGGTCTGGACCCCCACGGAGCTCTGATCTCAACATCAATTCTCGGATGTGGGAGTGAAGCAACGGAACACATTGAAGCCACATCCACACCAAAACACGTTCACTCTAAAATGCAGAACCCCTGCCACATTTACACCTAGCGTTTGCTTTACTCAGGATTTTGGAAATGCTAATTGCCCTGCTGTAGTTTAAAAACTCCAAGGTTTGTATTTCAGTCTGGATTGGCAAAAATGGAGACATTTTGAAAACAGCGATGCAAGTACTCATGTTCGCTTTCTGATTGGGTAATAACTACGTTTGCCTCCTAATATATATCACCAGAAGAAATGAAAGACATCAGCCTCGACCACCAGTGGTTAATTCGATATAGTCGTCAAATGAAGCTGCAGCTGTCGTGTCGTTAAGGAAATATCTGGACTCACTTTTCATCATTACAGTTCTTTCTTTGAAGTATTTTCAAAAACTAAAGCACTCGCATGTACCTGCAGTGCACAGAAATGGCCCTGTGATGTGTCTTCCAGGCCCATTAGTAGGCATTTCCGTTTTTCTGTAACACCGATATGAACGGAGAATGCTTTTTTATTTTTAAAGCAAAGGTTTTTACATCAGCATGAATGTGAAAGTGCAAAAAAAATAATATTTTGTCTGTAAAATCAACGAATAATTGTGATTGATGGAAATCCAATTAATCGTGCAGTCCTACCCTCCGTCTTGCATCAATCTTGTTTTTTTTTTTGACTCTTACTCTTCTCCTCTCCATCATTAGCTCATTACTCAGACCTCAGCTGCTCCCTCCTTTATTTATGGCTCTTCTGCTTTTCCACCTTCTCCTCTCTCTCCTCACCTCGCACCACCTCACCGTATGACCATCCAATAACTAATGTCACACTTCATTAAGCCGACATGTGATCGTGCGCTGAGGCAGTTCTTCCAGGCATCCGTACATTTCATCTCAATAGTTTTAATCTCACAAGCTTTCCAACAACCCGATTTTCAAATATGCACTGTTCTATTGTGTTTTTACAGACTTTCTAGAGCTCTGCATCCAGTAGGGATGTCAGATAGATGGAAAAATGATAATAGATTCAGTCTAATATCTACAGAGAATTATCCTGCTTGCTTTCAAGGAACAAAATTGTTATGTCTTCTCTTAATCAGTAATCTGTGAACACAGAAGAGGCACATTTAAACAGGACGTTATGTGCTTCAGCTGCTCTGTCTATTAAGCATTATCTAATATTTTATCATAGCGGTTAATCTTACTTCACTAATACCCACATGCGTCATCTATTATATCCTAGTATATTTAAGGCTTATGGCTTTATCAAAGCGTTTTTCTTTTACTCTTCTATTCTCGGCTTACAAACAGCAGTATGCATTGCACCGAGCTTGCCTTTGATTTCACAGAGACGGTATTTAGGTGTTGGTGTGTGCTGGGCCTGCAGCTAGAGCAGGTTAAAGCTCAGGTAACACGCTGCACTCACATGATGTGGCAAGCTTTTGATGCCATTGTGATTAAATCAGCTCGTCACAATTAAATGAGCTCAGTGTTATCGATCAGAGGGGGAACAAATAAGATGTATATCTGTGTGTAAAAGTCAGCATTATTTTGTAAATGTGTGTATATGTAACGCAGCAATAGCAAATCAATTGCTTCTTAAATGTTTCAATTAATTTCTCCTCCTTGGTGATGGCTTCATTTAGTTTTTTGTGAGGTATAATCAGTGTTTCTGCGAACTCCTCTCACCTCCTCCGCTTTTATCTACTCTGCTCTAATTTCTCTAGTCTCTACCTGGCTAAAAGTAAAAAAAAACATCCCATACTAAATCCTATTTTTCTCTATCCTTGATAACCTCTAACCTTGGCTAAGCCAGAGAAAAGCCTTCTGGGAAATGAAACATGAAGCCAGTTATTTGATGCCTTTTTACAGATCTCTGCACACCAACATTCATAAGGTCCTGGAAACACACTTCTAGACAGAGACGCACTGATGTAAGCACTGACCTCTACACCTGAATGACTGTAAGACTGACCATTTAACATAAAGACGATGCCGTGACCCTGAAGTAACACATCTACTCTTTGACACCGCCGGTCAATTGTACGTATTGATGTCTGTCTTTATCTGATGACTTTGATAACGGAGGCCCTGTGTGAAGAAGACTTGGAGCAGGAGGGGGGCTCATCCCTGAGGGAGCAGTTATTCTTAGAGGGAATGGATGGTGTGTCACATTGTGCTGTGTTGGGCAGAAACACAACAGTTGTAGTAATGGCAACCATCTGACCTTTCCACTAATGCCTCAACTCTTCCAACATCTGTAGTTTTAAATGCGCGCTGGTCAGTGCACCTGATCGTATTTTTTGTCAGTAATGTATACAACATGACCGACTTGAACATGTGCGAGGTTTTCCTGTGTATCATGACTGCAGTGTGTTTTTGTGTAGATTTATGTCAGACAGATCTGTGATTAACAGTGACCAGCCTGTGATTTGGTGCTGGTCCAGTGTTGGAACCAGGCAGCAAAAATTATTATCAGACTAGAACTGGCATCTCTTATCCCACCCCAACAAAGTGGTGAGTTGTATTTTTCATCACGTTCGGGCAGTGATACTGACTCTCCCTCCCTTATAGAAGCTGTCCATAGTTCTAACACAACCTCTATGAAAGACTGCAATCTGACGCTTTGATTTGAACACTTCTCTAAAGGAGGAAGAGCTAAGATGTAATCAAAAATTGCAACTGAATCCCCTCCCAAATACTAAAAATGCATATAGAGGTATTTGAAGTTTTCAGGTTAAAAACTAAAAGTGTGGTTTTGTTAAGTCAACAAAGTTTGAGGTCAAACCAGGTTGGACAATATTTCATCAGATCACATCTCTTGTTTTCTATTTTCATCCTCACATTGACAGAAGTGACAAATCATCTGGTGTTGCAACTGCTGCACCACTAAAAATGAAAACGAATGCCAACATCAAACCAGATCATATTGTTGTTGAGCAGTAAAAATTAAACCGAGGGACAATATACAGTGTGTCTTACGTGTTCTACATATTTACATCACTGTCACTGCAGTTGATGGAAATATCACATCATCCCTCCAGCTTCCACACCCTTTACTCTCCACTGCACCATCCATTAAAATCCAAATAACTTTCTGTTTCCCCTCTTGTGCGACTCTCTGCTCCATATATTCAGTGTGTTGTGCCGGGAAGATAGAATTCCCTCACCTCGCAGTCACATGTTGAAACTTTCATTTGTGGCAGCCAAGGGGAGGGGTGTCAATTATTTGTCGGCACATTTTTTAAAAAATGGAATTCATCTCTATTTTCGGAGCCAGCGGTACCGAACCAATTATTAAGATGAATTTTAAATTATTCGAAAATGATTCTCAAACAATCACGAATCCTCAAATTTAGTCCCTGATTAACTGTGAGCTGAGCAGCACCAGGATGTAAATCAGCATAACATCACAGACTAAAGCCTTGATTTTCTGCTTTCCAGCTGTGGGAGAGAGATACTCACGGACGCAAGAGCTAATGCTGATGTCCTACTTAAGAAAGAAAAAAAAATATGACACTCTGAGTTTGTGAGTACCGTTGGCCTTGAAATGACATGTGCGTGATCATTATAGTTATTTTGTACATTTTCGAGCGACGGCCTTTTTTACTTATTCTTACATCTACGTTGAGGTCGGCTTTGATCATTACCCTTTTTAGGAGCTGCCTTGATTTCTGCCAACACGAGTGTCGCTGAATTTATAATCAACTCGGAGTGAGAGTGAGAGCTGTGTCTGTCAGACTTCTCTCAAGGTAACAATATTGGCAGGAATTTGAGCACACACACACACACACACACACACACACAAAAAAAAATGCTTAGAGGTAATATTTTACCGCAGCCTCAAACATTCATCCGGCATCTTTTTATTTAGCATCATCAGTGAGCGAGGAAGTGGCACAGAAGTAGAAGGTTACAAAGACCCACTTATTCAAACTAAGGACCAATGAGGCATTTATGTTTCGCTCCAGAGCTGTTTTGCTTGAACAGTTTGTGATTGTACCGTACATACAGTACCTTAAATTTATAACCGTTTTTATTTTGCATATGATAGAGCTGTAACAGTAAGTCTGTTCACTTGGCTGAACAGGCGATTACTCTACAAATGTTGTGACGCCTGGTTTGGGTTTTGGACTGTTAGCCTGATAGAAATTGCAGATCAACCCTCTGAACCCCAAGCAGTTTCTGGGCTTTTTTTTTTTTTTCTTTTTTTGCTCCTGCACATTTTTAGTCACTGTGGGATTATTTTTCACTGCAATATAAAGTCCTGCCCCTCTATAGAAACAGTACAACCATGGCTAGAAGTAAAGTGAATGCAAAAGTCTTTTGTGCAATGTGACACAGTTTTGCTTCCATTAATCGTAAAAAAAAAAAAAAAGAAAAAAGAAAGTTGAAATTCTTTGAATATTTTTTTTACAAAAATTTAAAAAAAAAAACTGAGATAAACACGTACAACATTTTTCCAAGTTTGTGTTACGAATGCCAGGTGAAAAAAATGGTTGCTCTACATACTACTGACATTTTATTAATTGCATTTTTGATTTGTACTTGACTCCCATCTGCTCTGTATGAACGCAGTCTGCAGTTCAGTCAAAAAGTTCATGAATTTTTGTCGTGCAACTGTTGGTTGCGGCTGAGCTGCTGACAGCTCCATGGTGGCAGCGAGGACCACAGAATCTTTGTTTTTGTTTTTTTAAACCAGAATTTGTTGAGAGGAAAGGATTTCATTTTTGGCAAATTTTTAAAAGCTAAAAGTAGATTTTAATTAGATTGTCAGATTAAGTCGCTTAGGTGGTAGGGGACATGTGGTCTTGGGTGTTGTCTGATTGCAAAATCTGTCTTGCAAGAGCATTAGCTGATCCCCATTGGCTGCGGTCTCCAACAGGGGAGGCTCTATTGAACAATTTTCTTATTGCTACTGATAAAATTTCAGTCGCCCATGGTAACTATAAGTTTACCTTTCACCTTTAAATGGCAAAAGAAAAACAAGCAGAGGACAAGGAATACAATATTGAATGTTATACGTCATTCATATTAACACATATTAATGCTTTGGAAATAGATCTACCCGAACAGCAACATCCCTCATCACCCAGCACAATCCTTTTAAACATCACCTTGCTGTTTTAACCATCAGAGAACTGTGCAAATCTTGTCACAATAAAAGGTAAAGTCTGCTTCAAACTAATCATTACAAGAGACGGAAATTACAGTAATCTTGCGAGAGCGTCCATTTTCCGTGTCTGATTTTCTAGAACACACAAACACTGATTATCAAAGTTGATGCCTGATTTGCCAGACTGACTCTTTGGCTTTAGTTTTAATTTTTTTTGTTCGTCCTTGCCCCCCTTATTTTGTTTTTTTTTTTCCCCCCTGCCCTCCCGGCTTCAGCAGCATGTCAAATAGATAATCAATAGCCTTGTGCGGTTTGTTCCCCCTCATGTAGATAATAGTTAGAGTTGCCAGTGTGCTGAACACACCTCATTAACTACTGGTTGCAGTAGTTTGGTTTTTCCGGTGCAGCCACAGCCCCTAGTCAACACTTAGACTAATGCACCTGACAGTCACGGCAATGACACACATATTTCAGCCCTGCTGCCCCTGCATGGGTAAAGGCATTCTCATCTAACTCGGACTCCCTCAAGTCATGGAAGCCTGTTTTTTCTCTCGCTAATTTTCTACGATCTTAATTTATGTGTCTTTTACACTTATGCGCATTGGAAAACAAAAGCACATATGTGTTTCACTGTGTGTGTGGTTGTGTGTCAAATCGGTAAACCAACCAGAAAGTCCATCTGTAGCCTCATGCACACACAAGATGTGAAAAAAAATGAAATAATTACATGCATGTGGGAGGCTGAGTAGAAGAGACAAAGAGTATTTAAAAAAAAAAAAAAAATGAACAGAAAGAGGCAGTGATGGTTGTGTGAATCGTAAAGACGGATGGAGAAGCTCAGGGATAATCCAGAGACTGTTGTCAGCAATTCTGTCTCAGTGTAAGTGTAAGAGGCAGACTGAGAGAGCAACCTGCATGCGTTGCTATTTAAAGTCATGCATGTATGTTGTTTTCCATTATGGACTGTCAGGGAGCCAAACGTCACCTCACATCTGAAACGGTGACATTGCGAGCTCTCCTGTGGGCCTGAAAAATGCAGACATCCCATTAACAAATCAATATGTTTATTTATCAGGGAAAACATTGAACGTTCTTATGTTCTCTGCTATGAATGTGATTTAGTAAAAATTTGCAATTCTCTTTGGGTTTTTGTGGTTTATTTACACACTATATTGCACACATCTGAAACTCCTGCGGCACGGACAGGCAGGAAAATAACAGCAGACAGCTCAGTACAAACAATGCAATCAACGTGGAAACAGCCAATTACAAGCCAGAGTTAGCAGCGTGGAACAACTAATAAGCAAATGGAGATTATAATTATTATCCCCAGTTATTAGGGATGAACTGAGATTTTTTTTTTTCCTTTCAGTGCATCAATGAGAAAAGATAACTTTAATAAACATATGTTAGCTTTAAGCCTCATGTCTTTAGAGCACAAACATCTTATCCCTCTCCTTCCCTCTGTGTCTTTCTTGCCTCCTCTCATAGCATCTCCCAAGTTCTTTTTTTTCCCCTCCACCTCATATTCCACCTCTTCCTTCATTGGACGCGCTCCCTTGCTGGAGATTTTGATTGGCTCAGAGGCTCAGAGTGCTTTGTCTTGCAGTTTCTGTGTCATACAGAGGTGAGGCTGTGGTGTGTCTATTTCAGACAGTTGTGGAAATGCACAAAGGTGGACGCATCGTGGAATACAAATGCATGCATGCAGGTTCATTTCCCCCCAAAACACTCCACTGTTGTGATATTGAATCTGAATAACTGAAATGGAGTCACACCTGCTTTCTATTCCCCAAACTAATTATCTGAGGCAGAGATGGGCATCAGGTCCATCATGTCATCTTGGTAGTCATCTTGTTCATCTCATTTCATTTCCTACAAGCGATAGAATTTCTACATTTGAAGCTATCCCTCAGCACAGCAAATATCTAAGTCAAGACACCATTTAGTCTTTTAGATCATTTCACAGTAATGTTGGGAGACTTTTGGAATTGCAATCACTAGACAAAAAGCACATAGAGGCATGGATTTTCTTTGTGAAGGAATGAGCTGAAGATCTGTGTTTCTTTCTTTAAAAAAAAAAAAAAAAAAGATCCCCGTCGGAGCACAGCCAGTCTCTGCTCCTCTTTCAGTCTTATTGTTCATAATTTAATAGTGTCTGCAGCTGTGTTGAGCATAGAATGGAAGACGTTACTACCGTCGCTGCTGTCTCTGGTCACACTCTGGTAATGATTTTTTTCTACTGAAGGAGTTGCTAAAAGCTGCGAGCAATATCAATGTTCTTATCTAACTTATGGGCCGTAAAAATAGATGAACAACGTCTCATGACTTCCTCCAGTGGTAAAAAAAAAAGCGAAGCTGGAAAAAAATCTCGGAGATAGGCGCCGCCATCTTGTCATTTGCAACCAGAATCTGCGCGGTGGTGCCTGGATGGTGGCGATGAGGTGTCGATGTCCTGCTGCCAGTCATCAGGGCGTAGATGACATTGTCGGCTAGTATTTGAATAAATAATCCAAAAATAAAGAATTGTTCACTAAATTAGTGCCAGTTTATTTTATCGTTGATTAGTTGATGGCATCATTATGTGTTTTCATGCTCTGAATTATTGCTGACTGGGGTGAAGGTATCGCTACCTGATCACATAAAAACATGGAATACCTTCTCCCAGCATACAAACCAACCTTTGATCTCAGTTCAGGAGGCAAACTGATGAACTAAAAACCATGTAGTGCAGTCCCAGCGGCCTAATGGCAAGCGCTCCAGTCCTCATTAAATGATTACAGAAACTATAAGAACCTGCCTTAATGCAATCTGTTTGCACCGATCAGCACCAGCACCCCAACAAAACAGACACTCGAAAGTGAAACTGGGCCAATAAAACGGCTAAAAAGATTTCATCAAGGCCTGATGAACCTCTGTCTCCTGGTGTAGCAACTTTCCAACATAATACAGTAATGACGGGCATCAGAAACTGCAGAGATTCACTTAAACAAACATATACAAGAATTACCAAAGTAATCCCAGCCTCCAAACTGTCTTTATTGTTAGCACGTGTCCAAAACAGCTTCAAGCTAAATATAAAAGCTGCTAGCTGCTAGGAGTCATTTAACAGTTGTGCAGTTCATAGTCTAAATAGTGGTGTATTTGTTTTAATCAAAGAGTGTTCAGCTATAAAATTAGTCGTTAGGTGCAGGCCTGTCGTTGGCACAAGATGTTAGTGCACATTTGCAAGATATTTGGCTTCACTTATCGGGAAAGCTGTCATGATGCCCATCTTTTTATAAAGTCTATGATCCATTTTCGGTTCAACTCGCTATACGTTATTGGCATGAATACTGACCAGCTGTTGTTGCCAAAGAAAACAATTGAAAATAATATGTAAGAGGATATAAATTCGATTATGACCTCACATTCAACTGTCTTTAATAGATAAAGTAAGTTAATGTGAACTTTTCCAACAATAAAAACAACCTGCATAGATCTAAATAACTTTGGTCTCCGATGTGGTATCAGAGCGTTACATACAGGGCAGCTTGATATTGGAATAATGGTTCTTTTGCTAAACAGTCTTATCAATTCATCGTATGATGGCTCTGCTGCTGTAACCCAGTTTGAGAGGCTTTTTCTAAAAGCTTTATATAATGGGCAGAAGAGGACAAAGTGGTACTCAGCTGTTATTTGTACAAATGTATAGATGCTTATATGAATGCATTATTGCTTTGTAGAGTCTCTCTTGTCTGGGTTTTTGAAATTCTGAAATAATGACCTTTATCACTCAGTGGTTTATGGTCACTGACCTTTCTCACCAAATAATGTAATAAGCTTATTTTAGAAATTGGCTATTTCTTAATAGTGTGAAAACTAATAAACTAATAGTTATCTTATAAAGAGTCAATATATTCTTAGACATTTTCTCATGAACTACTTCACCTCCTTTAACAGAGCTGTATATCTAGCTACGTATCCCCTGATGTGTCTTCATATTAAACATTTTTATACATTTATTACTTTTAAAAAAACACTCTGAGAGGACTGTACAGCTTTGGCAGAGGTAAGCATTCTCTGAGTGCTTTTCCAGTTCGAACAACATTTGGCGCCGGTTTAGCAGCGTTTAGCGAAAGTTACAGACGCAGCAGAAAATAGATGGAAACGGAGCAGGAGCCAAAGCAAACAGAATTCAGTTGTGTAGGACCATAAGCTCACATCCCAAAACATAATCAAAATTTGACCTTGATGTGTCAAATACAATGATGAGATGCACGTGCCTCATTTCAGCTGAATCGTGACTTGCTCGTTTCAGGCATAAAGAGTGTATACAGCAGATCAGCAACTTGGAAAACAGAGAATATGAAATGTGGAATGATAAATTATTTCTAGCCTCTGATAAGTTGCTGTATTGAATATTTTCTACTTATCATCCATCAACACAGTGCTGTGAGGCTTAGCAGGGCACGTCTCACTCAGCTGTACAGCAGATAGCCAACTAACAAAGCTGCTCTGAGCTGCTCTGTCACTGTACATGACATTAACCATTATAATCCCCCGCTCTGACCCTTTACATTACAGGTCCGGACTAAATCTGCAGATTATTTTAGCATAGTTATATACATATAAAAATAAAAAGATGACAGGGGAAAGACAAAAAGCATCAGAAAGAGGTGGCAAGAGATGAAGGGAGTGATTGAAAGACTGATGGGAAAGGAGGGGATGCACAGATGGGTTCAGGATGAGGAAGAAGAAAATGACTGTGATTTGGATTTTCATGACAGATGAGGCAGAGGGAAAGAGGTGGAGAGGAGGGAGGGAAAGAAAGCAAGGCTACGTCAGGAGAGATGAATATTTCATCAAACTCGTGAAGACCTACAACGGAGAGCGAGGTGAGGGGGGAAAAAAACAGTGAAAAAGAGCCAGTTGTGGCAGCTGTTCATGGGCTCAAACTTAAGCCTATTTATAGTGTGTTTGCTAAGTGGAGACTTTGGCATCACTAAACTGAAAAGGGTTTTAACGCACACACCAAGTCCTCCAAACTTAATGACAAAGTAGCGTGTCTGTAATTGCAAGTGTTCTCTGATGTGACACATTGCAGTTAGTTTGCACCTTCAAAAAACTTTACAAAAAAAAGTTACAAAATGGAAAAAAAAGCAGATTTTGACCCATCATGGCTCTGACTATGGTCACAATAAGGAAATATTTTGTTAGTAGTTAAGAGGTGGCAATGCTGACGGTTTGTGATGCCATGTCAAAGCTGAATCTAACAGAACTGAGATGCTTACTGACCTATCCATCAACCCCAGCCTCCTCTATACCAGGTTTTGATGCTGTGCACACAACTTTACCTCTTCATTTGCTTCTTAGACTCATGACTCGCACGGAAACGAGATATTATGTAATGTTTGATGTTTTGATATTTTTAACTGTCAATTGTAAAACCTGGCAAAAGAGCTTGATATTGTAGTATATATATATAGACACACACACACACAACGCTGTACTTAAATAACATAAAAGAGAAAAACAATCTGGAAAATTGTTTGCATATTTGACCTGACATTTCATCACAATGCTGTTTAATAAAGATGATAAAATATTATGCGTGCTCCGAGTATGGTACTGAGTCTCAACAGTAACCTTAATTAACCAACACAGCCTATAAAAGACTTTAAACAGATTTACTGAGAATAAGAGGACATTGGGAAATGTTATAAAAGTTAATTGTCAGAAGAAGAAAAAATAACACAATATGCCTCAAATTACATACGTTTAATCCATAACAATAGTTTAATGAACAAACAGGATGCTTTTTTGTGTTATTAGACGTTTACCTGTCACTCAGAACTGCATGAGCATAAGTTAGTTTAACATGTAGTATATATATTGTCTATGTTTATTATTTCAGATACTTAAACACGTCACTGACATATTATCACATTACATAGTTGATAAGATAAACCTATGAACAGTTGTCTATACATGCATCCTGTAGGCACAGTGCAATATTATAATTCATTAGAAGTTGTGTTAGTTTCCTGGCAAATGTCTAATATTCACTATTTTTGGCTCTGTTTTTGGTCTCCTAACCCCCGAGGGATGTGTCTGACTCTCTTTAAAAGCACCACTATGTTCTCCTCTAACTAGTTAATGAGTGTAGTCTGTCTAGTTAGTGTACGCTTGGTTTATCAAGACTTTTTCACTGCAGACGGCCGCATGCTGCTGGAAATAACACAGATAAAACCGGTGAGAGTGAAGTAAAACAGCTAAATTATAGTCCATGAAACTAAATATTTGATGCTCGGTAAGTACAGCCAAGGGGAGCTGCAGAGTCGGGGTGATAATTCTGTGTGGATTTGCCACTATGAACAACCTCTTCCACATTACACGTTGTCACTGATCTTTGAGCAGATAAGTTTTAATGGTGAAACTCAATGTAATAAATCAGTTTATAACTAGCTAGTAAAGAGCAAAGGAAGGACACACAGAAACGCTGAGGTGAATTTACAAATAGCTGGTGCAACCCAGACCTTCCTCTTTCCTCCCTTAGACAGTATATCTTCTCCATGCCTTGTTTTCCACCACGCTGACTTTCCCTCCTGCTCACACACTTGCTTTTTTCTATTTTCTCCTTCCCCTTAGCCGCTCCCTTTCTGTTTTTACCTTCTCTCCTCTCTTTTCTCCCCTCCTCGTTGGTTGCCTCTTCTCACCTCTGCTCGGTCTTGCAGGTTTATTTTGGTCCTGTGCCTGTTAGCACAGCGGCATACACCGACTGTCACCCTTATCCAAAACCACTTAGCTGCCCACCCCTCACTCTTCGCCTCCCTCCTCTTCACGCTGGCCTAAATAATTCCCCATCTCTTCCTTTTTGATCACTTTTTCCCCTCCTGGTTGGTCAGTTCAGCCTCGGTCCCTTCTTTCTTTTGTTTGTCTTGTTTCTCGTTCCGTCTAGCTCCGTCTGTCTCCCCTTCCGCTGTCATTTAGTAGGTATATTTTCAGCAGAGGAACTTACGTTTTGGCATTAGCCTCTGTGCTGGGGTTCATCAGTGCTGGAGTGCAAGGACTCAGCCTGAGAGGTTGCGCGGGGGTTACTGCCACTATGGAACTATAATTACCTCAGCTGTCAGTCAAACAGCAGTGCATCCACACATGCATGCGCGCGCACACACACACACACACACATATATACACACATGCACACACGCTCACAGTTTCCTGTGAAGTCAGTAGGACTGTAATTGTATCTTTGGATCTTATACTTTATGCAGGAACATACCGTCACTGCTGCTGCTGCTGCTGCTGCTGCTGCTGCTGCCCAAAATTCTTCAGTCTCTCTGTGTTCTGCTGCCACCAAAGGCTGCCTTATGAGTAGCTAAAAAAAGGAATTATCTGGTGTGTAATATGTAAATGCGACTTCTTGTTTGTGCATGTGCATGTATCTGCTTGATTTTTTGTTTTTATAATGATACTAACATCTCTGTGGGGCAGTTTTGTATGTGCTGACTCGTGCAAGATCCTCTCAGGTTACCAAAGGTCATCTTTTCAGATTCCCGTTCTGCACGTGATTACGTCGCTTGAGGAAACCTTTAGACATCAGAAAAATACTGAGATAATTAGGGGTTAGGATGATATTTTTGAAGGAATCTTCCTATAAGGCTGCGCAGGGAGAGCGGTGGGCGTACTACAGTATAAAACAAAATATCTGTAGGCCAAGGATTTGGTATTAACTTAATGGTGTGCAGGATTTTACACAGAGAGACATCTTTGGGGTATGGCAACAGTAAATGGAGAAATATACAATGGAAATAAAAATCCTACACTCCCACTTCAAAACAGACTGTGAAAATGTCCCGTCAGTCATCAGTAACATCTACAATGCCATGTATTAAATTGTTAAAATGTCATTTCCATGTTGTTTTGCATGGAAAAAAAAAACAACACAGTTTCAGTTGCCACTGCACACAAGTGCAAAACAAACCAATAACCAATTATTTTTTCATCCAGCAACAGTTTCCAGCTGTGACAAGTGCCGCAATGTTGTGTTTACATTTCACTCAAGAATATACTTCAACTGAAATATACTTAGCTTGAATGTGCCTCGTGTGTCAAATGGATGTTATTATACTTTAGTTGCAGCATCCTGGTCTCCATTTATCCAGTCAGTCAGAATGCAATAATTGGGAAAACAAAGTCAGATCCGTTTAAAATCAAGTTTTGGCCTTGTAAACCTGGAAAGATGCCAATTAGCGATGGGTACGAATCGTGGTACAGCGGAGGCAACAGCAGCATTGTTTGGAGTGTGGCTAATGTTGCTAACATAGTGCCGCTTGTGTGCCGAGTGTGGATTCAGGGAGAGCTGTGTTAAATATTTCAGCTGATGTCCTCGCAGGCGTTTGCTGTGCCGAGAAAGAAAGAGACTATTGATGTGGTTAACAGCTGAAAGATGGATGAGGATAGATCAAACTAAACCAAAATAGCAAAGATAATAAGGCACCAACAGTTTCTAATCTTTGTTTTTCACTGTAGGATGACAGCACCGCTTTCACTGAAAGTCAAAGTGTGAGCTGGAAAAATTCAAATGTTTTGGACTGAAACTGAGGCCTGGAAAAACTGAGTGCAGGTCTCAGAGTGCTGAGTGATGTGGATCCCAGGTGACTCCTACACAACAGTCAGTGTGGAAAAAGGAATCACCTCCGCTATTGTTTGTTTGAAACCCTCCTTTCATGTGTGTTTCTCTTATTATCACCGTTATCTAATCTTTTCCATCCTTAACCGCGTTTACTCTCGCTGTCGCGGTCGCTCAGCGGTCCGCCTCCACCGGAATATGTGTTTGTTCAATTCGAGGATTTAAATCCAATAACAAGCACAAATCTGATCTGTGAAGAAAGAGCCTGCTCCACCTTTGCCAGCCTCTTTCCTGTCTCTGTCTCGGCAGCAAGGTAGATTGAGGCTCAAATGCCGACACAAAAAGCCACGAGATGCCCGGCTATTATTTCCAGCTCACTCCGTGTCGTAATACGCTCAGCACTTTGTTTTGATATGTACAATAAACTTACCAGAGGATCACTGCAGGAGGTCTGAACAACACTGGGAGAGGCGCGGTAGGGAAGGCAGCTTACGAGCTTATGGACAACCAACACAGCTGCTGTAGACAAAACATCATGGAGTTGCACCATTCTACATCCTGCCTGCTGTCAAGCGTGGCAAACCACGCGGCACTGTTCGCTCAAAGCAGGTGACTGGCGATGAATGAATAAAGAAATAAACAAACTGAGGGAAGATACGGTTTAAATGTCCCAAAACAAAAGTTCTCTCCAAGTGTCTGTTCCTGCAGTCATATTGAACATATAGAGGTTGGAGGAGATAATAGATGACTTTTTTTTTTAACCATCTGTGTTAAAGTTCTCACTCATTAAAGGAGTCACTGTGCCTCCAATGTGCAGATTTATCCAAATTTCTGGTGGGATTATGATTTAGCTCCTCACACGGCAGAACACAAAGTGCAATAGAGCGTAAACAGGTGCTAAATGTTTCACCCCTGAGCATCTCTCCCCATTTACACAGCTCCACGTTTTATACGCTTGTAAAAAAGAAAAAAAAAAGAAGAAAAAAAAAAATCTAATCTACGAGTGTTTACTTCTTTATTCCAGTCATTTTTCTTCCCCTCTCTCCCTGCCTCTCCCCTTTCCTCTCTCCCTGTTTTACATTGCTTGTCCTCTAATCGGACTTTTTTGAGAAGTAGAGAGAAGAGAGAGAACGTCTCCAGGAGATTTGAGAAGCCCATAAAGTAAAGCGGCTCTCTTCCAAAGGCAGCTAAGAGGCTCAGGGGAGGATGGCAGTCACCGTCTTCTTCCAGAACATGTGCCTCAAAGCAGTGACATGGTGTCACAGGGAGAGAGGAGCACAGAGGGAAAAGGGGAAAACGTGGAAGAAGGAGGGAAAAAGAAAAAAAAAAAAAGCAAAGGGAGGGAGATAAGGAGAGACGGAAAGACACAGAGAGAAAGAACTTGGTCAACTTGTCATCCATTATAGATTGCCTATTATTCATTCAGGCCCATCCCGCCTTGTGCTGTGCTGTTCTCCCTCTTTCATCTTTACTCTCTTACTCAATCTTTCTGTGCGTCTGTATCTGTCTCTAGGCAGAAAACCCACTGCGCAGTATTTTAGGCTCTACATAAGGGCAGCTCCACCGCACACAATAACGCTGTGCAGCTCCTACAACAGACACATCACAAATACATTAAACTGTGATGTTAAAAAAAAAAAAGAGAAAGAAAGAAATGGCACACAGGAAAAGAGCAAATGACACAGCAACAAAACGGTTTAGGTGAAGATATAAAAATAAAAAACCTTGCTGTTCCTGCTATGGATTTGTCTGCACATTAAAATCATTTTGCTGTACTTGTCGGAGGATGACGAGAAGATGCTAAAAGAAAAGAGAAACAACAGATCATGGCATCTTCACTTGAGAAACATCTTTACAACAGGACAGATTGCTGCAGTGCACTCTGTAAAGAAAGCCATATGAATATAATCCACATTATAATCCAGATTATTAATATATGAACATTAGTATTTGTTCCAAAGTATCACATTTAATCATATTTCTTGTTGCAAAGCTTTTAATATGCAGCAGAGTTTTTGATGCCACGTTTTACGTCACAACTTACAGAAATCTTCTAGACGTTTTGATTGTTCGCTTCAGTCTGATGTTATATGAAGTTTATGTGGAGACCTTGATATCTTGGCTCGACTTTAAAACACAGCTAAGCAAGTCTGAATAACATTTGCGACGACTGACCTGCTACCTGCTCACCGATATTATGAGAGGTTAACTGAAAGCGCTGCGAGCACCACATCAACTTTCATAGGTGACTGCTGTCTGATCCTGCTCGGAAATTAACTTTGGTGTTTCTTTAATGGAAACAGTGAATGTAAATGCAGCAGCAGCTCTCAGCTGCATGTGGATCACTGCCTCGTCAGTCACAGTAGCGTATGAAACAAACAAGAAAAACTGCACAAGTGGTCCTTAACTTGAGGAGTAGATCTGTTCTGCCTTGTGCAGCGAGTCTAAAGATGACTTTTTATTTTCATACACCGGAAAGACACGTTAAGCACCTTCTTATTCATTTTATAACACCTGGGAGCTGCTCAGCACAGTCGACTGCTGTGTAGTTTCTATAAAGCACCTGCAGAAGGTGAGATTTGGCAATAATGTTCCTTAGAAACCTGAATACAATAACTGTAGAGGGAGAGCAAATACAACACGATTAATCTTCACTTCTTATATTTCATATTTCGAACCACAAGACATCCTTTCCCTTTAAAATGTAAGCCCTTCCATAGCTACAGTAGTGTTGCTAACCGTCTCCCTCATCGACGTCGCCTTCATCCTTTTGCAAATGCAGTCACAAATTGTCAGACGATTTAATTACTCTTTGTTAGCCAGCAGTAGCATAGATGGCCGAGAGGTCAGGAAGAGCGTGGTTGGCCCTGAATGGAAACAGGAACTCACTGCATGACAGAATGTGCACGGATGTTTCCTAACATTAGCTTAGCAAGTTAAATCTGCCTGTCTTACTCTTCATCTCCATCAGCCTCTCACCTCACCCGAGTTGTACAATTGCAGCTTCATTACATTTCATATGTAAGGAACGTATATTGAATCAAGGAATAAATAGTGATAATGTAAAGAGCAAATGTCTGCTCACATTGTCTACCTTTTCTTCTGAATCTTTGCTGTTATGTTTTGTAAAACATAAAATATTGCATTAACTAAATTGAATAATCATTTCCACAAAAATGTAAGTAAAAATTCAACCTGCAAGTTGCTCTTTTATTAGGAGCTGTGCTGTTCATTGAGAGGGAATTTCATCAGTTCCACTTTTTATTATACAGTATCAAGAAAATGTTTTACTGAGAACTTTGGGGTTACCGTAACTTAGGCTATTAAAATTTTTCTCTCTTCTTTTCTGTGTCCTTGATGTGAACTTAATGTTCACACACATCTAGATTTCTTTTCTGAAATCCATTATCCTCTTGACCCTCACTTTCCGCTCTTCTCACATGTGCATATACATGCAAACAAGAACACTCACAGATGTTCATAAATGAACCATCGGTGATTTATACAGGCACAAGTGTATACGTATGCATTTGTTACTGCTCTGTAATATCAAATACCTTCAAAACAAACCTTTTTCTGAGCTAGTTTAAAAACTAGCCCTATTTAAAGCATTGTCACAATGCATTTTTAAAACATTCCAGTGAGTTTTTAAAAGGTTTATTTGCCTCATTCAAAATGTCACCACATTTAGTTTTCAGCATATTGATCCCCCCCCTTGTCTTAAAGAGCGAGTGCATACAAGTACATGCCTATTGTACGATCATGAAGATCTGTAAGAGCCGACTTGAGCTCTTCTCATTGTTGCGAGATTTTCCATCTTGCAGGTTTCAAACAGATTTCCTGTGTAAAGACATATGCAGCGTGGGCTTAATGGAAGGCATTATGCTTATGTGTAAAATAACACTGCACCGGCCAAAAATGTAAAGGATGTCTGCATCTCACCTACCTACGTTACACTACATTTGCTTTCTATGTTAATGCTTTAGAGGCAGTGCAACATTGAAAAGCGTCATCGTACAGCATGTCCAGGAAATTGCCTAAAAGAAATGTAGCCTGCAAGCTTGACTGATATGATATTTAACCACATCTTCACATGAGAAGGGAAATATTTTCCAGTACAATCAAAGTAATGCTAAAATATGTAGGCGAGAATTGTGCCTTCTGCTTCTGCCATGTTTTATATTTGTATCTAAACATATTTTTCCATCACTGCCCTCCTCAGTAAATCAAGAAAACAACTAAAGAGGCCGAGTGCAACAACTGAAAAATTAAAAGCTCTTGACAGAAACCGGAATTTTGAAACATCAGATATGCAGATCTCAAGCAAGTTAAGCAATAATGATGTGAGTTTGCATGAGAAAGACCACACAGGGAACATTCAGCAACACAGTATTAATATTATCATGGATTTTGTAGTAATGAGACTACTTGGACATGCGCTAACACTCGACCTGATTCTTGCCACAAAACTGACTCTGCACAGTAATCTGGTTACTCGTGTGCATGTAAATGTTGTCAGAGAGGAGAAGCCAGTGCTGTCAACAAGCCGAGTGCAACTCACTGCTCTGCGGTGTCACTTTGAATATATGCACCCGAAATTCCCCAAATCCTCTCATTCAGGATTCCTATTCTGTCAGGTAGTTTTCGTTCTAGCAGTCTAATTAAGGTCGGATTTACACCTGAGCCGAAAGGTGACTGCAGGTAATTACAAGGACGGACAGAAAACAGAAATGGATTTGTGGATCACTGACGTACACGCAGCAACACAGCTGCATGCATGAGGCTGCACCTTTCACCATACAGTTGTGTTCAAAATAATAGCAGTCCAACATGAGTAACCAGATCAGCCACTGTTCTTGGTAGAAAATTACCAGTAGGTGTAGTAGAGACAGAGAAACCAACAGACCCAACATTCATGATATGCATGCTCCTGAGTTTGTGTAACTGTATAATTAATTGAAAAGGGTGTGTTCAAAATAATAACAGTGTGGAATTCAATCAGTGAGGTCATTCATTATGTGTAGAAACAGGTGTCATTCAGGTGGCCCTTATTTAAGGATGAAGCCAGCACATGTTGTACATGCAATTCTCTCTGAAAAGCTGAGGAAGATGGGTCGTTCCAGACACTGTTCAGAAGAACAGTGTCCTTAATTAAAATGTTGATTGGAGAGGGGGAAATGTATAAAGACGTGCAGAAAATGACAGTCTGCTCAGCTAAAATGGTCGCCAATGTTTTGAAATGGAAAGTAAAACCAGAGAGACGTGGAAGAAAATGGAAGACTACCATTCAAATGGATCGAACAATAGCCAGAATGGCAAAGACTCAGCCAATGATCAGCTCCAGGGAGATCAAAGATGGTCTGAAGCTACCTGTGAGTACTGTGACAATTAGAAGAGGCTTGTGAGAGGCTAATCTATCGGCAAGAAGCCCCCGCAAAGTTCCACTGTTAAAACAAAGACGTGCTGAAGAGGATGCAATTTGCCAAAGAACATATCAACTGGCCTAAAGAGAAATGGAGAAACATTTTGTGGACTGATGAAAGTAAGATTGTTCTTTCTGGGTCCAAGGGCCGCAGACAGTTTGTCAGATGACCCCCAAACACTGAATCCAAGCCACAGTAAACTCTGAAGACTGTGAAGCATGGTGGTGGAAGCATCATGATATGGGGCTGTTTCTCTTACTATGGTGTCGGGCCTATTTATCATATACCAGGGATCATGGATCATTTTGCTTATATCAAAATACGTAAACAGGTCATGCTGCCTTACGCTGAAGAGGAAATGCCCTTGAAATGGGTGTTTCAACAAGACAACAAAGCCAAACACACCAGTAAGCGAGCAGCATCTTGGTTCCAGACCAACAAAATTAGGGTTATGGAGTGGCCAGTCCAATCCCTGGACCTTAGTCCAATAGAAAACTTGTGGGGTGACATCAAAAATGCTGTGTCTGAGGCAAAACCAAGAAATGCAGAGGAACTGTGGAAGGTTGTCAAATCACCCTGGGTTGGAATACCTGTTTACAGGTGCCAGAAGTTGGTCAACTCCATGCAGCACAGACGTCAAGCAGTTCTCAAAAACAGTGGTTTTACAACAAAATGTTGGTTTAGTGATTCACAGGAATGCTAAATCCTAACATTTTTTAAATGCAGACACTGCTATTTTTTTGAACAGCCCAATATCATTTTTTCCTTCATTTTCTGTAAAGTAATTAAAATATTGATACATTTTTCTTCAAATTGATGTAAAATATAATGTGCAGTGTTCCCAATGAATGGAAATAAAAAACATTATAATGATTTTGAGCTTTACTCACATTTTAAAAAACACTGCTGTTATTTTGAACACAATTGTACATGCAGAGCCGACGCTCCTTTTTCACCTTGGTGTCCTGAAGTCAGGACACAGTGGCCAGAATGCAGCTAAAGACCAACAAATAGTTTAACCTCAGGAGACCAAAGGGGAAACAGGAGAAAACACTCTACTCTGCTCTTGAACTCTTGTCACACTTTGTCTTATCACAGAAGACCTTGCAGAAAAGTTGCTCTTGAATTGAGAGTTGTGAGGGCAGGTTGGCTTTTATAGAAATGAAAGGTTTGCTTGTTTCAGTTCATTCAGGTCAGTTCTTTATCATCTTTCCTTGTTTCCCATAGCAGTAAGACGTTTTCTTTGTTTGTTTTTTGTTTCCCCCCCCCCAACATATTTTCTGGTAAGGTTGTAGTTTTGGCCATCATTTCACATGATTGAGTCCGATTGTTAACAACCAAACAGTTTAGTTAGATTGTCTGAACCACTTCATGTGAAGGTCAGACCAAAAACGCAGGTAATAATTCCTCATGACTGAGCTTTCTTGCACTGTCAAACTAAGTTTTTATTGCAGTAGTGCTATTTCTAAAGGCATGGAGCACATCATTAACCATCTGCAATATTTACAATGTGAAGTCATACTCTAGCATCTTAAACTTAGCGTGTTAAGTGGTGTTACATTCACCAAACTAATTAGTTATCCCCATACGCTGTCTGCAAACTTTTTCAAAATGTGAAAACTGAATCATAATCTAAACACAGTTTTGTTTGTCTAAGTATGTTTGTCTATAGTAAGCCAAAATGTATTTTAGAAGTAATATGAGTTCTATTATATTTTTTTAATTTATATCACTGCAGTTATGAATCCTAATGGGTTTCATTAGCTTCACCCTACAGTACAAGAACAACACATATTGTCTAAGGATCATGGATGTGTCTAGAATGTCAGGGTCATCAGCTGGATGACTTTGTGGCACATGTATACTGAACAGTAAGACAAATGCAGCATGTAGCGTTTTATTAATTCTAGCTTTCTTTTTACCATGAGGAGGAATATGTATTCTTGGCAACAGCTCTACAACAGAATGGACGTCATGAAGCAATGTATGCACCATGTTAGAAATGATAATAGGCAGATGGAGAGTGGAGTCATAGACTAGAAACCAGTCACATGTATGGCCACCATTGGCATCGCATGGTGCCCAACATCACATAGAGCAATGAGGTTGTCGATTATGCTTGTGGAAAGTTCTCAAACTCTTCTCGAAGGGCTTGTTGGTGGACATTTTGGGGGACCGGATCACACTGACAGACACGTCTATCCATGGCATCATGCGGTATATTGTGTGTCGTACCATGCTGTCTGATAGAAATTACGAGGTACAAGTTGTTGACATTTATGTGCCTGGCTATTTTCCTAACTTACCTGTCTTCATCCAATATTTTAACAGACCATTCCTATCGTTCTCTCGTCATCTGTGGCATTGTGTCATTTGAACAAAGTTGTATTTTAAGATAGACTGGTCCAAAGAAGTGTCTGTGTACTGGTCACACTTTCTGATCACTGTCCTTTAAAGCGACACCTGATGAGGGTGTAGTTAAACCCAGTGGTCAAGAACTTGTCACCAACTCAATAATTTTTTGTGCACAATTGGCTAAATTCAACCCTTTTCTGACCAAAACAAGTCAGAAAAGAAAACAATTTGCATGCTACAATTCTATTTTTGTTCACTGCTGTTTAAAATCAGCCTTTTTGTGATAGGTTTTGTAAGAAAACATTATGCATATGCTTAAAACTACCTTTGCAAGGTTCTTCTATTTCTACAATATCTACTATTTACATACTTGTTCACGATATAATGCACTACATTTACTGTCCACCTTCCATTTGAGTTTCCAAACTCTAAATGTGCAACTTTATCGGCTATATAATGTTTTGAAAAATTCTCCAATGGAATGAAAAAAGTAGTTTCCAAGGCCTGTGCCATGTACTATTTCTGCTACCAATTTCATTATGAAATGTGCCGCAGTTTAAAGATGTGAAAATTACAGTTGCAAAAGCATTCAGTGATGATGTAAAATGATGAAGAGAAGTACATGTCAAAATGCCAATTAGCTGCGAGTACAATTGTACAGAGAGTAGATAATGAGCGAAAAAGGGATAATTTCAGACACACTTAGGAGTTTTAGCATTAACATCAGCTTATACTAACTAGCTGCAAAGCTGCTGTGACAGCTGTCGTATTCCCGTTATTGTAAACTGCACGTGTGCACCTCAAGAACAAAAGGCTTGACAGGCATAGAAACAGTAACTAAGGAGGACTAGACTTTATAGAAACTGATTAAATTGGAACTTACAAGCTTTATATATGCAAAACCATGTTGACTTTTAGTAAATTAGAAGTATGTATGAGACTGAATAACATTTACTGTGTTTTTGTGTTGAGTATATATATTTTAGTTTATGCAGAATTTTCTCTACGTTTTTTTCTCTTGGCCTATTTGCTTGCACATATTTGTGTGTACGTGTGCCTTGTCTCATCCTGCCAGCTGAGAATGCTGTTAATTACTTACTTGTTAAATGTTGTGAGGGCAATCCCGAGGCCTTATGGGATGGGATGTAAGTACCAGCTGAACACAGCAGGAAGTTTGTGAGCACGTGTGCGTCGACTGCAAGCGAGCACGCCTCAGTGTGTCCGTAGCGTTATGCATATTTTGCAAAGTCAGAGTGTAATCGTCGTGTATGTATTGTAAAGGCCAACCAGAGAGAAACAGATAATGCACTGCACTACAGGTAACAAATCCCTATGCAGTGAATACACTGAGCAGAGAAATGTATGGAGTTAAAAAAGTGGACAAAATGCCTTCAAAATCCAATTTCCCAAACCTGCTCTACATTCAGGAGGGAATGCTGTTTCCTGAATGCAGCATAACTTAGACTTTTTTTCATTTGGCCGACCACTCACTCTTAGTATTTTATTTTTTTATTCCGACCTATCTCTCAGCACATGCGCCACACTGTACATTTATGAAACAGGCAGAGGTCAGGTGGAATACTGAAATAAGGTGACTGCATGTATGTATGTATGAATGTACGTATGCCTTTGTAGCCTCGCTGATGAATTTATTCATGCCCCATCTGAGATCCATGTGTTCTCATGCACATACATGTCCGCGATACTGTTGCATGTTAATACATGTATTTCTGGGAATTTGTGAGTGGGCAGATGTGTGTGTTGCCCCATTCTCAGCTCCGCAAGTGCTCATTTAGGGTTTTTCGAAACGTTTGTTTTTTAAATCTACTTCACTTCAAAGAGGCACATGGAGAGCTGGGGGCCTTCTAGCATATGGGCTCTAATTGAAGGAGAGACAGAAAGAGAGATAAAGACAGAGAGAGAGAGAAATTTGAAGTGTGTGTGTGTGTGTGTGTGTTATGTGAGGGTGGGGGAGGCACTGGCATACAGTTTACCTCAGTGCAGTGAGACATTTCAGCAGCATGCAAAGCTCTGCAGCAGAGAACAATTGTAACAACCCTGAGTGTGTGTGTGTTGGTTTTTAGAGCTGCCATAAGCTGGCAGTAGAAAGTGGCATTTATAAAATGCATATGCACACACACAAACACACGCAGGCTTATGCTACTGGCATCGCCCAGCAGCCCTCTACTAGTTGGAGGAAAAACAAGGAAAAACCAGCAACTGGCTTTCTCTCGGTATTGAGAATTCAGAACCACACTGCATCGGTCAACCCTAATTCAGATACAAAGACACATTTGGGAGGAAGAGGAGGAGGAAGAAGGAACAGAGGAATGGAAACAGAGTGAAGAGAGGGGTCAGGGGAAGGTGCTACGAAATTTTGTGAGAAATTGAGAGGATTATGTAGCCGAGGTGAAGGTGGATTGAGTGTGTGGACATAGTGAGTTGGGAAGGAGGACGGAGTTGGAGACACGCATTCATAATTCATTCCCAGCTGGTGTGTGCAATTGTGTGTGTGTGACTCTCGGGTTTGATGTGCAATATGTGCGTGTGCGTGGGATGGCACGCGTTTGTGAAACTATGCGAGTAGTACAAGTTTGTGGATCCAAAGATATGCATACTTCTTAGCATATAAATGTGGGCACAGAGTGTGTGTCGGGGGCGTCTGCAGGTATTTTACTTCTTACTGTGAACCTGAGTGTGGATGTGTTTGTGTGAATGAATGTTTTTGTGTCCCTGTGATTTTCCAGTGTGTGCGATCCGAGGTGTTTGTGTGCGACATGTGTGGCCTTGAGGGGGAAAAAAAAGAAAAAGAAAAAAAAATCTGAGCATTTATGGAGCTGTGATGAGTGCTGTGGCCCCGGTGCTGAAAAAGATCACGGACATGCTGCACTGTGTGTACGCTGCTCTCTCTTCGTTACTCGCCTCAGGTGAGGGAGAGTGGAGTCGCTCTGCCTGAAATAAAATGTTTCACTTAAATTCAAAATCCTGATTCTTCAAGATGCCTTTTGTTGAAGAACCCCCGTCTTTGTGTATGCGTGTGTGTGAGGATGTAAGAAGAGATGGAATTCAAGATGCTCAATGGATATTTCTTGCCCTGAGTTTAGCCTCTCAGACGGACTCTTCCTCTCAATAAGAGGATAAAATGGACTTGGTACATACAAACCCAGTCATGAGTCAACTGTAACCTTTACCATAAAAAAGTCTTCTCTCCCAAGTGGTACAACCTATTTCTCATTTGCTTCTTGTGGGTATGTCGTCATGCAGATAGTTTTCGCTTTATTTACCTAGGCTTTGATATATCCGTCTGTGAAAGCTTCGCTGCCACCCAGATACAATGGAGGTGAATTGAATTTTGTTTTGTGACGTTCAAAGCAATGAAAAATGACATTTGAGCGGCGACATGCCTTTCTAGAAACAGTGTCCCAGTTACCCTGGATAATCCACAGACCTCGCCGTGAACCGTTTTCACTGCTTTCTACCAAAACAAACAGTGGCAATGAACTGAGAGCTACTGCAATCTGCTGAAGAAATAGAAAACCAGAGAGAAACAGTAAACGAGGTATTATAAAACTGTGGACAGAAGGCCAGAAAAAGTAAAACCCTGACAGTGCGTAATGAGATTGAAACGTGGAAAATAGAGAAATTGACTGATTAAATTATGGTGGCTGGGTGTGAGAACATTCACTGTCAAGAAATCTCAAGCGTAGCCTTAATTATGCAAACTGATGCCATGCCATCTCTTTTCTGGCATGTGCACCCATTAAGATGTTTCAACAATGCAGCCGAAAGCTTCATTCTTATTCAAGTTGAACCATTTTTTTTTAAAAAAAAAGGACAAATTCTGGTACTTTTCTGACCCTTTAGTGTTTCAGCAAATAAAAAAATCATTATACAACCTGGTCTCAACACAGAAAGTAAAACATCTCCTTTAAACAGACGAGTTATTTCAAGACCAAAATCTTTATTCTTGCCAATATCAGATTTCTCAGCATATCAGTGGCAGCGTGGCTTTGGCTATTTTTATTCTGTCTTGTTTTAGGGTGCAGGATTCAACTGAAAACATTCAAATGAATACAAAAAAGACGTTGGGGGGAAAAGTTTAAACTCATGACTTTCTCACCTCCGCACATCTTGCCAATCAAACTGTCAGATTGTTCAATTCAGAAAGTTGGGGAAGAAAGTTTCACAAAACCTTCAACTTTGGTACGAAAATACGGAGGATGTGGGTTTTAGATGCTGCTTTGAAATTGCATTCTTATGTAATTAAACTGTATTCCATTTCCATCTTAAGAGAAATGTGAGTTTGTTTTGAAAGAGCCATAAAAATCCAACAGAAGAAGTCAGCTGGGGAAGATGGAGGCATGAGACAACAACATGACATTCAACCAAGAGACTGGATTCATGTCCATGTGGGACTGTTATTCTTAGGTTGTGTCAGAAATCACCCCCTATACCATATATAGTGCACTATATAGGGTGTTTGCTATTTTATTGTCCTTTCTGAATGTTAAGTTACAACTCTTACACCCTATATAGTGCACTCAAAATATCCCACAATGCACCATGAAAAGTAGTGTACAGCCGATGGTCACTAACCAAGTAGTATGGACCATCATGCATTGCGAGAAAGGAAATGCAAACAAGACGAACGAGAGCGCAAAAAAGTAACATTAAACTGTAAGTAGTTTCCCGTTTATGTTTTGTTAAATGTTATTTTACCCATTTCTTAGCTATGCAACAAACTATGAATTTGATGTGTTTGTACTACGCTGCTATGGCACAAATCGCAGCTAGCGAGCAACGGAATTAATAGCTTGACAAGCTACTTTGCCGAGGTGCTCACTACATATTTCACTATATAGTTCACTATATAGTGGTCCCTATATAGGGAGTAGGAAGGAGAGAGTGAGCGGATGATTTCGGACACAAGCTTGGACTTCAGTTTTGTTTGCAATCCTGGTTTACTTTCATTTTTCACTTGCTGTTTGGTTACAGTTTCACAATGATAACTACATGTTAGGAGCTGGGTTAAATTTAGCCACCAAAACTGTGTGGACAGTTTTAGGACAATATCATGGTTTGGGTTAAAAAACAACAGTGTCACTGCATATTTAAAGCTTCTCCTCCATTTCCTGTAAATAAATGACAAAATGTTGTTTAGAATCTTATTTGTGATATTTCATAAGCATGCATCATATGGCAGATTATAGACTGCCCTCACAACATAATGGAGAATGCAGCTTAGTTGTGTTGGAACATCATTTTTGGTAGACGGAGCCGACTTTAAACCTCCACTAATGATGCAAACTATCTAAGTAGAATCATACTTTACAATACATAAAAACAGGCTCCATACTGTGATTCTTGCAATAGATTTGAGTTTTTCTTTAGAACATTATTACACAGGAACACTCAGTTTCTTCACAACACTGCTAATAGTCTTATTTCGGCATTGCCTCCTCATAGCCCCAAAGTGAAGTCATATATTCAGTAATTTAATGGCACATACTGAGCAGAAAGCTTCACAGAACAGAAGACGATTCTATTGCAGTAGTGGTTTAAAAGGTTTCTGTGAATGTTGGGTATGTTTAGAGACATTTTTCAAGCTGTGCCTGAGTCATCCCTGGAATCCATTGTAACTGCTGTGAATCCAAGCTGTATAAATGCCATCCTCCCTGAAGGAGCAGGTTACAAACTTTTCAGAGGCACTTTTTAATCCTACAGATGGTGAGTTTTTCTTTTTACACTCAACACACACTTTCAGTGGAGTAGCCCATCACATTTAATGACCAAAAAAAAGACGCCGCTCTAAAAATAGAGAGGCCAAAGAGATTGTTGGGAAATAAACAGACTGCAACCTTACGAAGAACAAACCCCCCGGAGGGGATCAGCGTAACAAACTAGAAGAAGAAGAAGATGAGACGTTTCCAGATTATTCTAACCTTCACAGCAGCCAAACACCATGACTAATAGCGGAGTTTAACCAGCAACCTTCAGATTAGCCAGATCTTATGACTGACTAAGGGACTTTCACTGACGTGCTCTTCTTGCTTCATCCATCTCTCTTTAGCTGATGGAGGAAAGCGGTGACACCTCCTCCTGTTCTCCTCTCATACATCCTTCCTCTCCCTTCCACTGCCCTTCTCATATTTCCTGACTGATGTCTCTTCTACGCTATTTCTCTGTCATTCCTCCTGAATGCCTTTTTCCCCACATGCAGCACGGTGTGAAAAATGTCAACAAGAAAAGCGGGCCGAAAGAGGGGGGTGTAGCACTCTGCGACGCTAATATAATGCCGATGGTTTGGTGAGGGCAGACGGTTATATTGCTATCAGTCGAAAACTGTTTGAGGAAAAAAAAAAAAAGTCTGACAGTCTCGATTTAGATTGGGGATCCAGAAATTTCATTCCAGCGCAGTACACTGTACATGTCAGCGTGCACTCGAGTCATTAATCATTTTGTTGCTGTAGGTCTCACATTTGTCAGCTGCTGGATAACACAGTTTGGAACGAAACTGATCGCATCAAGTGCTGCCACTTCTATAGTGGTTAAAGTCACGCTCGACGGGGAGCCTGTTTAATGAGAGATCCGATGCCGATCTCACACTCTTGTTTGGTCCAATCAGGCTGAAAAATGGCCAACGTCCGTCTGCGATTGGCTCAGTCAAAGGCAAGTGTGCAATAGCGTCGTGTTGTCTTATGAAAACAGCACGGTGACAGATGATCCCTTGGACATGTCACTGCGCTGAAATTGCACACTTCACTTGTCATTCTGGATGCTTGGATTTGTAACCCTTCATCTCGTTTGCCTTCTGCCTCCTTCCTCTTTTCTTCTCTTGAATCTGCGCGTGTGTGATTTACAAGTGTAATCCCCGAGCATGACAGAAATTTCTCGCTCTGAGAGCCACAAAAACAAATACTGTGGAAACAAGGTGCAAGAGCGCAGACAGTCATTGCTATGAAAGATTTATGCAATAATAAGTCCTGATGTACTTTTAACAGTCTTTGTAATAGAGACAGATGGGAAACTAAACGAACAAGAGGGAGGAGAGCGGAGGAGGGTGACAAAGGGTGATTCATACCTGCAGTGGAGAGCGGAGAGCAGGGAATGATTTAGTCACAAGAAGAGGAAGAGAGATTTTCCTTGTGCAGGGGGAATTGGACAAACAGCTATTAAGAGAAGAACCAGCTCACCCCCCCTGCTGCACTTTCTCTTCCTCTTCTCATTGGTTTGTTGGACAGGCTCATTTCTCGCCGCTCTCCACTGAGGATATCTGCCAAAGAGCATTGTAGATCCAGTGATGGCAAGACACAGGGGTGCAACCAGCACCTCAGCCGCAATTCATGTGAAGTGCGTGCTGATGTGCGCACATGCAAACGGCACACACACTGAGATGTTAAAGCTGTGCATACACATTGATACACACCATCTCAGCAGACACAGATGCCTGCTGCCAGATCAGGGTCAGTCAGCTGTAAAATTCCTTGGATTGGTGCGTATTTGCTCCACTGAAGGCACACATCTGTGCGCTACTGTGTGTGTGTGTGTGTGTGTGTATGTGTGTGTGTGTCACTTTGCATCTGCATTCATGCCTCTAAGCCTGTGTGTTATTGTTTGGAACAGTGAACTGCTCCTCGTTTTCAGTATGCTCATTGTCGCTCATCACTTCTTTTGCTCATTTTCAAAAATACTTCACACCGGTTTTTGTGTTCCTGTCGTCCCAAACATTGTGTTTCCTGCTTTAGGAGGACTCGGATCACCACAATTTACATTAAACAAGGTTCTCTCTCAATATTAGCAGCTCAAATGCTCAGGTAATTCAACTGGTGATAGAAAATTGTGTGAAAAATAGTGAGAAAATGCAAATGAGCATGTGACTGCATCCACACTATTTGAATATTGTCATGCCAGTACATATGTGCTATTATTGCACATCATTCCCATACATATGGGCTGATAGGAGCCTCCTCCACCATCTCGCAGGCTCAGTAACCCGTTAGCACCCTGTTTAATGGAGATGCTGCTCTGTTTATGCATGCACAAAGGAGCAAAAGTCTGCATTTGTAGTGGTGGATGGTGGTGTAAACCAGTGGAGACTTGAGTTCAGCTCCTGTCTGGGACCATTATGGTTTTAATTTTTTTTTTTTTTTTGATGGACTGCGTAGATTCCCGGTCATCAAGGTCCTGGTAATCCTATAAGCTTCAGTGCAGGACAGTTGGACGATGCTTCACCTCTCATCCAAGAGACTATTTCAGTCCAACTGACTGATGGGGAGTAGTCCCAGATATATATATAGTCACTCTGAAGTGACCGATGGTCCATTAATGACCCAAGACTCACATGAATTGAGGTGTGAATGGTTGTGAAACTGCCAGGTCAGGGATGACTCCATATGTTATCGATGGTGACACTTTCTGGGAAGAGATGTCAAGACTGCATTATAAGAACCTGGTAAGTGGTGTTGCAAACCCCTTCTTTCACTCCTCTCGTAAACCATCCAACTCCAGAATATGAACATTGCTGTCCTCAATCGGAGTGACCTCTATCTTTAATGTGAAGGTTTACTGCTGAAGTCTCCCCCGTATGTAGGTCTGTGTGCTCCTCGCCGCATTGGACTGCATATACAACGCTGCTCAGCATGTGTTTAGTTGTTTCATCTTAAGGTTGAACCAAGAGACAACTGTTTCTGTGTCTGAAGTGCACCAGTATATCGTGTTTGGAAACAAGCATTCTAAGTTTCTCAGACATATTAACGAAAACAATATTGTTCCATCTGTTCTTTTCTTCTCTGTTTAGCTCCAGTTTTGCTTTGACATTTGTTTTCATTCACTGTGTACTTGCATTTTGTGTTGCTGTTTGGTTAAATGTAGGCACCAAAAGCACTTGGTTAAGTTTAGAAAAGCATAATGAATTGGGTTAAAATGAACCCTTTTGCTACCATATGTTACAAAGTCCAATTTTATTCGTTTTCATGATGACGGTGACACCAGAGACTTTGTGCTGCATCAGAGTGCCCCAAAGTAATTTTGAAAAATAAGCAGCTAAATTAATGTTCTTCACAAAGCAAATCCAATATTTGCACCCATATTTTTTGTGTAGATTCTGTTTTTCTAATCTTTACCTATTTAAAGTAATGCTCTCCAAGTACAGTTTCTCCAAATAAAAAAGCACAAGGGTATTGGCTTCTTGTGTCCTTGCATGCCTGAATGCATCCGTTTTCGATGCCCGAGAAGGAAGTGCCACACCTCCTCATCAAAATCCGAACATGCCCCCTGTTTGCTATTGACATGTCACCCTGTCGATCCATGTTATCGTCGTGGTTTCAGCAAGGCAGGATGAGACCGAGAGCAGCAGCAAGCTCTGCACCCTGGCTCACATCTTAGCACTAATAGGCAGGATTTAAATAGGGGAAGCTGTGACCTGCATCATCTGATTATGTATGGGGAGAGTGTGCGTGTATATGGGAGGGAGGGTTGGGCAAAGTTTTTCTGAGTATAATTAGAGCCTGATTAGTGTTGAGATAAGCTTAGCCTTTCAAATGACCCAATTACTGCATGCAAAGAGGGTAGAGGTTATTTTTGCGTTTGCTCTCTCTCTCACTCTCTCTGTCCCTGTAACACACATACACACACACATACAGATGCACTCGGCCTGATCAGAACACAGTTTGGGTATTTTTAAAGGGGCCAGTATGTTGTGTGCTCAACAGATGTCACAACAGCGGTCCAGGGGCCGAGGGGGGCCTCAGCAGAGAGTCCTACCGCTGAGACAGTCAGGCAGTGGAAAATAGACCACATAGGATCCGCACTAATTATAAGATACCTAGATACCTGGAAAAGTGTCTTTCAAGCCGGCCTTTCCTGAATTTGTTTAACAAGCAAGGTACCGCTGAAGGTGCTTCATGGTAATGAACTTCGATTTTTCTCTCAACTTTAAGCATTTTGCTTCCCTGCTGGACAAAGGCAGGTAACACCGCTGTGCTGGAGATCTTAAGGTTAAACGCTACGCAGTTTCCTAAAAGGGTACAAATGAAAAGGATCACAACTTGTGGATACACTTGTTATAGTGCATTAACAACAGCTGCATTCCATTTTTTCTTTTCCGTGCAGCTCCTGCGTGAACATCACCTTGCTTGAGATGAGTGGTTCATCACAACAAGCACTACATTGCCATTTATTTGACACACATTCGCAACCAAGGACAAGTCTGAAAACTGCCAGTGTTAGAGTGTTCAAGGACGCCCGACTATCCAAAATGTGAGAGTCAGCTGTTGAAAATGCTCAGTATCTTTCGGCAGAACAGAAGACAGATGGCAACCGGACATATTGGCAGCTAGAAAGCTTCACATCACTTTGATTGTTTCTGTTTAGCACCACAACAAGTCCGCCGACCTAAACAACCATATGGGTTGCTTGTTCCTACCATCTGATAAGACCCATATAAGCTTACTGCAAAAACACATAGCGGATAAAAGGAAAGCAAAAGGGCAGAGTCTGTGTTCTTCAATCCACTTGTGGCTCCAGTGTAGACTCCAACAAAACAAGCTGGTTAACCAAAGTTACAGAAAGTATGAGGTAAATAAAGCTCTCTACCCTTCCCAACATGTTCATACACCTCCTGAAAGATTGATTATCGCCTGATTCTCACCTCCTGTCATGAGGTGCATCACCACATGGTGTGTGATCATTCTCGCAGACTTTGTTTACGCTCAAACTCTGTACAATCTTTGTTCTTGGTACAACTTGTGATCTGAATGTTGAGGAAAGGCTCCTGCCAGTAACACATGGAGGGCTCACACAGCATCTTTATCAAAGCTTCTTTTCCCTCACATGCTGATCATGTTTTTAAAAGAGTCACAAGGTCTAACTGACCCATATGGCTGTTTCTTATACGTCTATATCATCTGTACAGTTTGTAGGTATTGCTTTAACTCTCCTAAACAAAAAAGAAAGAGCACTCAAAGCCTGCATAAGAAGGTTGAAATGGTGGACACAGCACTAAAACATAGAAGACCGAGGTTTCCGTTTCATGTGCGACCAGTATTTTCTCACTTGCCTTCGCATTATTTGATTAGATGAGGCTCCAAAACCACTTAGTTAGGTTTAGGAAAAGATTGCGGGGTGTGTTAAAATGCCCCCCTGCTAAGCAAATGTAAGAAAGCTGTATTTTTTTCCCCCGGTTTCCATGGTAACAACACCAGCGGAGATTTAATATGTACTTACTCACACGACTACAAGAGGTTACTTAGTTTGAAGATTTAAATACAGCTGATAATAAACAGTTCGTAAAATGACAGAGTTGTTTTTGGTTGAGGACAAAAATGTGACAATTAAGGACACTGATATTCAAGATTTTATGTAAGTGTAGTGAACCAGTGGTTTCTTGGAGCTGCAAGCTGAAATAAAAAAAAGTGATTGTTTGATCTGTAAAGTAGCTAATTCTTACATTTAAGGAGAAGAAGACACTTTTTTTTTTTTTTTACAATTTTGCTTGAAAAATTGCTTAACAGATTAATCAAACATCATAAATATTGCTGATTAATACTGATGAATTCTTTTAGCTCTATAACGCAGCATGCTCATTCAGGTCATTCATTTAAATGTTTTTACTTCACAAATGAGTAAAATAACAACAAGACTTGATCGAAACTGTACAACGGAGACGAACGCAGAAGCAGCGCACACCTAAGAGTATCCAGACAGATTTTGTGTAAAATGTTTTAGGATCTGCAGTATTTTTACTCTTCAAGCCATGACGCAAACACATTACTACCTGAACTTCAAAGAGGCTCTTTAAGCAGTCAGACAGCATCAAGGATCAAGACAGGGGTGTAGCTACTACCGTGTCTGTTTCAAGAAATCAATTGTTACTCCTACTCAGCCCGGTCAGCCAGTGATTTTCTTGTAAGCTTTGTTTGAATTTTTTTTTGTCTGGGGTCACAAGAGTGGGACTTTGAATGAAGGAAACTTTCAAGACTACAAAACAGTAATTCCTAGGCCACAGAGAATCAGTGGTGCAGAGCCGGCGGTATTGACCTGATTTGTCTCCAATATGAAGATGGATGTAATGGTTATGTACTATATTACATGAGGGGGGAGGATTATATAGTGCAGAGATATTTCAGCTGTGTCTTTGAGGCAATGACGCCATTTAAATCTCTCATTAACTCTGCCAGAGATTTATCACCATTTGAATGAGCAACGCTAAATGATCTTTGGGATTATGCTAAGCTAAATCAACCACTAACAAGAGGGGAGCAGCATCTATACTGAGTGTCTGAGCAAGCCGTCGTCCCTTCTGCACCCCTTCTCTGTAAATTCCACTTATTTTTTCCTCCTTTTTTTTTTCCCCCTCCAACTCTCTGTTTTGCCCCTTACTTTTTCTCTTGCTAAATCCTGCCACTGCTGCTTAATTGGGTTTGATTGTGTGTGTCTGCGTGTGGGTGTGTGCGCCGCCGGCGTCTGTGCACGTGCATACATGTGCACCTGAAGAACACATGTGTTTGGTTGTGACTAACTGATTTAACTGTGCGAGTGATTATGCAAGTGCGTTATGTGTAATCAATTTGCAAGTGTTTATCTGACTCACCTCGCAGAAGGTCATAGAATTAGGTGGCAATTCATCGGAAGTCACAGTTGTGTTCTGTGCACAGCAGACAGACATTTACACACCTACCTATATAATGGTCTACGCTTCGCAGTAGATCCCTGTCATCCCCATCATCCTTTTTTTAGCTACAGTCTCACTCGCTCTGCTCTCTTTCCCTCCCACACCGCCGCGCTGTGCCTCTCTCCTCCTGCCTCTGCTTTCATGTTATAAGAGCTCCTCATTCCCTTTGAGCCTTATATTGCCCATTCCTCTCCTTCCTCTCCTTTACCCTCCTCCCTCCCTCTCTCACATTCCCCACTCTGCTAGTTTATCCTTGCCAGAATGAGTGGCAGGTGTCTCCTCCAGATGCCAATTTTTGTTGTTGGGAGGCAGTTGTGACGACGGCCTGACAAGCGGCATGCATGCTTGTGCTGGGGTTTTTGTTTTTTTCTTCTCCTGCGTGTGCGTTTATGTGTGCACATTATGGCTGGTGTGGAGGAATGAGAAAGACAGAGAGACAGAGAGAGAGAGAGAGAGAGAGAGAGAGAGAGAGAGAGAGAGAGAGGAGGGAGACAGCTCTTGTAATTGAACCCTGGCTGTGCTTGATGAAGCTTTCAGCAAATATCTAACCAGGGAAGCTAAGATGAGAATTTAGACAAACAACCAGCGGGAAATGGACGCAGAGACCGAGAGAGCAAAAGAGAGGGAGTTTTGATTAAAAAGGCATCACTTGCTGAAATAGACAATTACTGGTATAAAGTGAAAGCCTTCACCAGAGGACAAAAGGACATCATCACCTGAGTGATGATGATCTGATGATCCAGTCGAGCTGGAATTTGAAAAGCAAAACACTGAGCTGTCCTCGCACTTATCTGAAAGGCTGGTGTTACGCAATTTTACCAAAAGTATGCGGACACCCAACTGCATGTAATGTTAGTTTTTTTTTTAGGTCAGGACCTGATTTTTGTGATTTGGGTTGGATCCCCGCAGTTCTGAATCTCAATGTCGGATTCTACAAACATTTTGTTTAACCCTAGTCAGGACGTTTGGGGTTTTTTTGGACCCCAGGCCACTTGGTTTGGGTGACAGGTGTTGGTTTTTATTTTTGAAGATTTTTTATTTTTTTTTAAATATAAAAAGAGGGACATTTGTCATGCATTTGGAACCAAAAATATGTCAACTTATCAGAAAATGTATTTAACATAGTATAAAAGTCTGTAATGAATACCAACAGATATTTTGTATCTATTCTTTCTTGGGGTCCAATGGACCCTGAAAGACCTTCTACGTATGGCAACATGAAAGTCCTGAATAGGGTTAAATATATAAAAACAAAAATGCATAGTTTTCTATTTCTTGCTACAGAATAAAACTCTTTTGGGACACATTTTTGAAAAGAAATAGTGGATAAAAATGATGTTGCTAGTGATAATTCTTTAGTGGTTTAACCCTCAGATCCCCCATCACTGTCTGGAAGTTGTTGCTTCCTGTCACAGTTTTACTCACTGTGGGCTCATTTTTCACTGCAGTATGAAGTCCTGCACCTCTATGGAAACAGCACAACCATGACTAGAAGTAGAAAGAACTCAGCAATGTTTTCTGTGCAGTACAACAAAGTTAGGAAAAAAAAAACCTAAAAACAACTGGGATCAACGTATAAATTTTTCCAAGTGCTCACAGGTATTACTGAAAAAACATGGTGACTATACATGTTGTTTTTAAAGTTGTTTCCATTCTTGTATCCTGTCATCTCTGTGTAAGTGCTAGTGTTAACACAGCTGCACATAAAAGTGCCTGAATTTTTGTCACATCATTTTTTGGTTCAGCTGAGTCATTAAGGGCTTCATTGTTGTGCTGGGAAGTGCCAAATTGTAGTTTTTTACAGAATTTGGTTACTGCCAGTGCTTTATTTTAGCTATAAGATAAGACGTAGAATAAAGAGGTTTTGATGAAGTATTCCGATTTTAAGCTTTGACTTGCTTACGTTTTCGAATGGAATGGCACATAACAGATGAGTAGTTAAAGGACTGCAGTAAAGGTTAGAATCCAGTGATTCTTTCTATTGTTTCTGTTTCTGGTTCTGATTATTGTTGTGATTTGGCAAATCTTTTCGATGCATGGTTTTCAAACCGCCAGGCAGGTTTTAGGGTTCCCAATTTTAAGACATCTGTCCCTTTTCAGCATTAAGAATCTGGAAGGACTCATTAAACTTTTAAGTCTTTCATTCAGAAAGGGCAAGCTTGGTGACTTCTTCTTGAATAACGTTTCAGCTCATGTGATTTTAACAGCTGTCACAGTGCTTTGTCCTGCCTCATAGAAAGAAGGAAGACAAGCTAGCTATTTAGAATCTCTTTTTCATGGCTCTAGTTGTGATGACGGCACTAACCAGAGTGAAAACTCACAGCTACCAGTTAGTCCTGTATCCTCAGTGGTTCATGAATTTAATCAGTAACTAATGTGCAGATTTCAGGTAACATACAGAGAGTTTAAATCACAGTACACGTCCAAAAAAAAACATTTTTAGAGAAAAATTGTTTGAATTTCAGCTTAACTTTAAAGCAACAGTTGGGAGGAGGCGTTTCTTGTTTAACGTGACAGTGCCCTCATACACAAGAAAAGGTCTGCAAAGAAATGTTTTCTGTGGTTTGGTGTGGAGAAAGTTGAGTGGCCCCGCACAAAGTCTTGACCCCTTCACCTCGAGCCCATCCTGCAACTTTTTGGATGGATTAGAAACACAAGTGTGAGCCAGGTCAGATCACCAAACATCAGCATCTAATGCAAATCCCTGCAGCCAGGCTCAAAACTCTTATAATAGCTTTCCCAGAAGAGTGGAGGCTGTTATTGCAGCAGATTATTTTCTAAGTATTTTTCGGGCATTTTAAGCCTTTATTACAAACAGAGAGACAGCAGGAATTTAGGGAGAGAAAGATGCAACCAAGGTCCTGAGATGGACTCAAACACCACGATGAGCAAATGAATACCTGGAGTTTTATAATGACAAGATCAATGTTTGCATGATGTGGAGGTGTAATGTTCTGTAACGCTTGTTGTGTTTTTTATTTTATTTTAGATGTCTTTCCTTTGATTGCTCACTTTTTTGCTGTTCTCACGGTCAAGTAATCAAATTTGCAAATGATTTTGCACGAGTAAACATCAGTCAGTTATGCCGTAGCCCACTTTCCGCCCTCAGTCTTTGTTTCACACCTGGTTGGCTTTTTTTTTTCTTTTTTTTTAAAGAAATCGCTAATTCCGGCTTACGAAGGTGTTGGGTATCAAATGAGCTTTTAAACATTAAACCACTTCACAAGAGAGTCACATCAGGCACGTATCAACTTAATGGAAACTAACCCTGATTCATTTTCCTATTTAACTGCAGCACACGGGGAAATGTGTCATAAAGAATACCGGTGAAACAGATTTTTATGTATCTTGACGCTCCTTACTGGGAGTTGTTACAGGTTTGAGATCTGGCTTGATGCCAGCTTGATGCCTTGACTAATTGCTGATTTGCAATTAGTTGTCTGTTTATGTATTCCAGTGCTAACACTGTGGAGCTGAAGGCGAAGCTACAGTAGCAAATCCGAAGGAAGTGCTGACTTCGAGTTACAATTTCTGAAAACATGTTTTTAACAGTTTGGGGGTTTAAAAAAAAAAAAAAAAAAGGTACGGAGAATTTGTTGTTGATACAGGATTGACAAGAACAGCCGGTGCATCATCTATGTACTCGTGTTGCTGAAATCAGAAAACCGTGTCCCTTTTTTGCCACCTCACTATCAAAAGCAGCTCAACTCTATACGTGAATGGAGATAATGTTTTACAAGGCTAATGATAAATAAATAAAACGTCTGAACGAGTCGATGCTGGTGGGAGATACGCTGCCCCCGGTGTCAGAGCCATATGGCAGCAGCCAGCTTTTCTATCTAATATCATCAGCGCCATCTCTCAATCTGTAAACTTGAAACACCCACAGTTAATCTGCAAGCGGAGATGAACACAAGTCGGCACGCATTTCCCTCAAATGGGAAACACACACACACACATACACTCGCACCATAGTGCACAGTGAATAGCAGAAAGATAAAGGGTATAATTGGAAAGAATGAAAGGGGCAAAGGGGAGGAAGAGGGAAGTCAGATGTAAAGCAATGATGAAAATACAAAAAGGAAAAAAAATGAACGACTGCAGGGGTAAACAAAAGGCAACGAGGGAGCAAAAAGCAATTGGAAATGCAAACTAACGCTAGAAGCACTATCACAAGTACGTGTCAAGCAGACTTGTACTGAAGACGATTTGTATGAAAAAAAAAAAAATAATGGGCCCAATGGGAACACTCTACTGGTGAGTTTAACATTGTAAACTTAAGACTAACAGCTGAGAAATCACAACTGTGATTTGTGATGCAGCTCTGGTTGGAACCTTTTCTAGTGGCACGTACTTTACTGAAACGTATAAGTGTCAATTTACAAGCTCAAAGCATCCGACAAAACTTGAGGCAAAAGATTAAGATGAGCTCCTGCTCAAGAAAAGATGAGTGCGGTTCAGTGAAGTGCTGTCAAGCAATGCTCACCAAGAACCGTAAACAAAAGACACAAGGACACAGACGCAGAAAGACAAAATGTATATTTTGTCCACAAAAAAAAGGCAAGCAGCAGCTTCATACCTAATTAACAGACAGCAGGTGGGGCAGAGCTGCAGCACACGGAGGCAAAGCTGTAGACGAAGGCAAGTGTAAACATTCTGCAGAAAGGATGCAGAGAAGCATGAAGAAAGGGCAACACCGATGGACGGATGCAGCAAAGGAGCGGAGAAAAGAGGGAAAGAACGGGGAGATACAATCATTTTGATACCCGCAAGACTGAATACTCACTGTATGTAACAGCTTATAACAGTGACATTTGACCAATCAAGCCTATAGGCAGGAAAGAAAAAATACAGTGTGAAGCTGATAAAGAAATAGGATGGAAAAAGGGAAACCAGGGATGTCGTGGGCTGCACACGTGCAAAGAACCCCTCAGCACAAGCATCAATAATAAATGTGGATTGATCAGTTGAATATTTATTATTCAACCCTCCTCTCACCCTGAGGGCTATCAATGCAAATACTCGTCACAACTAAAAGCCAAACTAAAAGATCTGGTCAAACTGAATGGAAATGTTTCTTAACCGATGCTCCATTTGATAAAATAGTAAATATTGAATCTGATACGATGCACCGGCCAAGACTTGATGGTAGAAGCAGATTCAGGCTTCACAATCATGACCAAAGTCACAATCACAGTTATTTGGATCAGTATTGAGATCACGATAATTTATGATTATTCATTGATTTAAGAGCCAAATTATTTTTCTTCCACTTTCACATTTAAATGGAGCATCGCTTTCACTTTCATCTTGCTCTACATTCCTGGAAATGTGCAAACTTTTACTTCGTTTTAGTTTCACAAGACTCCCTCTTTACCTTCTGCTCCAGACATTTGATTTTTGTTTTGCCTGTCTGCTCCATGTTGTATGTTACTCTTCTACTCTGGACAGTAGCCACAACATCCTGGACATTTTTTTGCACAGGCTGCCCAAAAGTGATGCCAAAGCATCTTGATCACCCCCTGGTGGCTGGCTGTTAGCTTAGGAACCGCTCGATTTGAGTTTTCTATGAGCAGAAGATGCAGTTTAAACATTAATATCACGGTTGATCGTGTTCATAGGCTCTCAGGAGTGAGTATTGGATAATGTAAAATTGCTGGATAATATGCCTATATTAATTGTTAAAGAATCCCCTTGGCTTTTTTGATTGTTGTTAATATGTTATCTAATCTTACAATTACTGACTTCAACAGGATTCTCACTGACAATGATAAAATGTTAATGTTTAACTTGTACAGTCTTTTCCACCACTTACCAATTTTAGCGCATTTGCATTTTAATGTTAAATTAGCAGTGACGCATGAGGACATTGGCGCCGTCATCAGTACCGGATGAGTAGGGCTTTGACATGAATTATCAGTATTGGCACAAAATGAGCACTGACATAGAGCTAATGCGTATCAATGGCTTTATATGTAGGTAGTTTTTATATTTTGCCCAGTGAATGTGAACAACTGAGCGTTTTATGTCGGTGTCTGCCAATGGACCATCAGATAAATGTAGGCATAATAATCATATGTTAATTTTATTATAAGAGAGACTTGATGTTTCCTGCATGTACCTGCCAAAATGAATTTAAAAATACTGACACATCAGATTTCGTCCATCCCTAACATTTCTCACTATAAAAGCACAATTGCACATATTTAGATATAAACAAAAGCACTGGACAAACTGAAGTATTGATTAGACAGTGGCACCACATTCATATTCAGTGATTACAGTTTATCTGCTCATTAGACATTTCACCCAAACTCACTAAATTCAGCGACGTGGCGAAGCAGGAGAAACGTCAGGAGATTACCAAAGTCTGCAGTGTTTGTTCTCTGGAGGCCATGAAAGTCAAAATTTGCATTAGCTGTTGACATATTTCAGTCTGGACCACAGTGACAGACCGACACCGCCGTCCGTGGAGCTGTGCCAGTTTAAAGAGCAAACACACTTACCGGTCACTCTCCTGAACCCATAAACTTAAGTCTAATGCAGGCTCATAATATAACGCTCTAAATAATGTTTGCAATAAGTAATAAAACATGTTTAACTGTTTTAATCATGCATCATTAAAAGGTTCTTTTTTTTATGTTTCATCAATTGGTAATAAATTATGTATTATTATTCACGATTAAACGGTAAAAACATGCACAAACCCACAAATAATTAAGTAGTTGTTGCTTAACCGTCCATATTCATAAATATTCATGAGTTCATACAATATTAAAAGTATTGCACAGTACCGAGTTGCTGTTGGTGCAGGACAGGACAGAAGATGGGCTGCCATAACCATAGCCGCCGTGTGTTGCTTTTTTGTTTTTTCTCCACGAAAAGGTCGGAGTTGTCAAATACAGCAGACACAGCTCTAGCTATAAGCCTCCGATAATGCCACATATATACAGACACACACGATGGCACCTGGTTAGAAAAGCGCACTGAGCTCCACGGACACACGTGTGGCCAACAGGATGACACTGGTCCGTCCTGTGCTGACATTTCAGAACATGCTGTTCTTTACAGAGCAGCAGTGTCCTGGTCAAGCCTGACATCTGTCCATCACATCTGTCCAAGTCACTGACTCGGACACACGTGTCTTCCCATGTTTGCGAGGACACTCATTGATGGAGCTACGCGATATTGGAAAAAAAGAAAGAAAAAAAAAGTTGATACTTTGATTTTCTGTGATATATAATGCGATATATAAATGAAGAAAAACAGACAAAAACACACAAATAACTACGATGATTCCTAAATGATAAGGGAGGGCTTTGTTGGTTGTTGCATCTGCATTTCTTTTTTTTTTTTATTAAAATAAAACTTACTTTTTACAGTGAAGACTTTATTTGAATGCCAACTGTATTGGAACCTGTCTCACATTATGTAAAACTGGAAAAGGTTTGATGCTTTGGATGGCATTCAGATATGGCTTTGCACTGAACAGGCAAAGCTTTGTGCTAATTTAAACGGTCAAACAAATGTAGTTGCACTGCCAACTGCAAGATGCTGCCAAAGAATAGCTGTTTGTGGTCAACGTCATCCTTTCTGCAGCTGAAATATTTCCACACAACCGACGTCGCGTTTTGTTTTCAGCGATTCTCTCCTGTTCATCGCTCATTTTGCTGCTCACATTTGGAGTCATGAATAACATCAGACAAACTTCTCTTGTAGAAGATAAGTAATGGAAAATGGGAACAGTGTGAGTTTTTCTATTAAGCAGCAAAAAAAAAGTTGTTGCATGAAGAGCTTGTTTGCCTCAGTTCTTATCGTACGTCCCACAGTGTCGATGCTAAAATGAGATCTCGTGCCACCATTACCTGCCCCCTCACCCTCACCATGGCACGTAAATGCAAAACCTCAACCCAAGTCAAACCCTAACCTAAAAAAATCAAGCCTTAACCCTCAAACAGTCCTCCAAATGCATTTATGTCCTCACTTCAGTGGTTTCAAATTACAGTTTGCTGAAGATGAAAAGGCATGTAGCCGCACACACAGGGTTGGGCACACGTGAGCACATGATGTTCATATTACATTGTATCACTCTCTCTGTTCTCTTTGTTCGGAAATTACTCCCAGGATCAGAATGCCTCTACCCTCATCTCTTTCTCCTTTACCTCTTTTTTTTTTTTTTCTTCTCCAGCCCTCTCCAACACATCAAACACTGGAATGATCCAAGGCTGGAAAAAAAAAAAAGTCAAATAAATAAATAAATGTGAGTGAGATGAGGAGGATCTGAAAACAAAAAAAGTAATATCCACTTCACAGGCACGCTGCAGATGATTCCCGCTCCATCCTCCACCTCCTCCCTCTGCCTATACCCCTCTTTCTTGGTTTCCCTTATTGTGGGAATGTATTACAGGTGTGGTGCGTGTTCACTTGTAAGCAGGAGAAACATCGATTTTCTGTCGCCTTTAGAGGATAACCAAAGGATATAACACTGTGCATGATAGGATGCTATGTGTGTGTCTGTGTGTGTGCAGTAACGTCAAGACAGGTGCAAGGAACACAAGAATAAAAATGTACATACCTCTCCGACGATCAAACTAGCGCACAATAAAAGACGGCAAACATAAACTGTTTGTTCACCTGAGCAGCATTTTTATGTGTTTATCGCGGCGGTGGGTAGGCGGCCTCCTGGTATTAAGGATTTTCAAGGTTTCAGCAATCCATGAAAAAAAAAACAACAAAAAAATGGTCCCCTGAGTTTAAATTTGGGGTTTTGAAAGAGGAAGATTGGAGTGAAGGGTGGGAGAGGTTAATGGTAAACAGTCTGCTAACAATATGTAAGAAGAATGGCTTCACAAAACAATATGTGGATGTTGGTGAGGGTGTGAGTGTGTGTGTGTTTGTTGGAGATGTGTGTGAGCGTTGTAATTTGTCTGCACTGAACCATGCCTATTGTTGTCCTTGTAAACTGAGAGCAATGAGTGTTTCATTCAAGATGCGTCTGATAACAGAATCGCTGTATGAATTCAATTAATTCTGCTCGTCTTTCCCTCCCGCTCTCTTTCCCCTCCGTCTCCTCGTTTCATTTCCATCCTCCTCTCTCAGGTTATGGTGGGGTGGAGTTACTGTTGGTGCTGTGGGGCCTGGATCTCTCTCTGCCCTGCCCTCGCCACTGCATCTGCTACACTTCACCTAGCACCGTGTCATGCCAGGACCACAACTTCCACGCCGTGCCCGAGGGCATCCCCGCTCAGAGCGAGCGCGTCTTCCTGCAAAAGAACAAGATCCAGAGGCTGCTCCGCGGCCACTTCTCGCCCACCACCACCATGTTGTGGCTTTATGCTAACAACATCTCCTACATACAGCCGTCCACCTTCCACGGCTTCGACCGCCTGGAGGAGCTCGACCTCGGGGACAACCAGCACCTGAAGGCCGTCGCTTCAGACACCTTCCTGGGCCTGGGGCGGCTTCACGCCCTGCACCTATACAGCTGTGGCCTGATCAGCTTACCTCCGGGGATCTTTGCCGGGCTCCATAATCTCCAGTATCTCTACCTACAGGTGCATGGATAACAGCCGCCTTTTATCTCTACTGTGCATTGCATCTGCAGCCACAATCACATTATAGTGTAATCTGTCCATCAGCGTGGTTCAGCACTTACCGCCTATGAATTGGAGCCTGATCAAATGCTCGCTGTTATCCTGACTGCAGTGAAAATACCACAAACCTCTTTTTTTTCTCACACTAACAAGCTTCTGTGTTTAGGGAAAAGATTGCAATTGAGGATCGAGAGTATGATTTAATTAATTATGCAGCGGCCTTTTAAAGAGAAAAGCCTCAACAACATTAGAGGAATCTAATACCGGATTATTGATGAGAAAATTGATTGATATTGACTGCATGTGGGGTAAAGGTCACAGCTTAACATGTTTGACAGCAAAAGCTCATAAAACATACAGAAAACCAGAGATGGTAGATTGAGAACAGAAAAAACACAATTATTGGATATTGCAAACTCCACCCATTGCCTCCTCCATACACACAAACACTCTTCTTAACTGACTCCTTGGCCTCAAATGCAGCATTCAGAGGGCAAAGAAAATCATTCCTGACCCCTATTACACTGCTCATGACATTTTCTAGCCTCTAGAAACACAACAAACCTTCTTTGTGCTTTATATTGTACACTATTTTGGTGGTATTCTTATCTTGTGCAATGGTGAAACTGACCTGAAAGCCAAAGAAGGGCATACTATTGCTAAAATCAATGTTTCAGTAGAGATAAGGATGTTTTCCCAAGTAACAAATATGTTGCAATTAATGTTAAATTACTCATAAAGTGATTTTCAGTATGCTGCAGCCCATTTTAAGCTTCTCTTTTTACCTTTTCTCCTTTTTGTACACCCTGGCAGGATAACCAGTTAGAGTTCCTAGAGGATGACCTGTTCATCGACCTGCTGAACCTCAGTCATCTCTTCCTGCATGGCAATCGACTGTGGAGTCTTCGCCAGAATACTTTTCGAGGCCTGGGGGTGTTGGACCGGCTCCTTCTCCACCAGAACCGAATCCAGTGGGTTGATCGTCAGGCTTTCCACGACCTGCGGCGTCTCACCACCCTGTACCTGTTTAATAACTCCCTGACTGAGCTATCCGGTTCCAGCCTGACTCTGCTGCCAGCTCTGGAGTACCTGCGACTCAACGACAACCCCTGGGAGTGCGACTGCAAGGCTCTGTCACTTTGGGATTGGCTGCGGAGGTTCAGAGGCTCCACCTCGTCTCTGATTTGCGTTTCACCACCAGAGCTGGCGGGGAAGGACCTGAAAACGGTGAAGAAAGAGGAGCTGCCCAGTTGCTTGCTGGGCGAGGGTCACGCGCGTGGCGCTCCAGGTGGCGAGATGGAGCATGGAGAGTCTTTAAACCACCTGAATCGCCACAGAAACCATCACAACCACCACCAGCGGCCGTACTTGCCCCACGGGGACCAGTACAGCCTGCCTTCGCCCTCGCCCCTGCCACGGCCGCCCAAGGGGGGCCGCAGAAACTGTACCCGCCGGGGTCGCAAGGCAAAAGGGGGGCTCAATGAGGTGCAGATACTTCGGGAGGGGGGTGACAAAGACTATGCTCCGGATGGAGGTAAATACGACCTGTCTGCAAACGGACGGAGGAAGAACAAGTGCATCCCCAGAACTTCTGTCGGCCCACCAAGTGGGGTCCAGAGAGCTAATAATAATGCAGGGTCACACCTTGCAGATTATGTTTCCTGTTTCTCATCAGCTCTGCTGCTGTCTCTCTACTTTGTGATCCTACGCTGAGGTGGGAAATGGACACTTTTGTGCTGGTGATGCAACCTTATGATTCATTCTCCTGAACCACCCAGCCCTGGCTCTTTAAACGAGGCATGCGTGCATAACTGTGTGTGTACATGACTGTGTATAAAGAACATAATTGAGTGTCCCTGTGGTATTAATGCAGGGATCTTTATGAATCATAATCAATACATGGAAGTCAGGGAAAACAATTTAGCCCATTGCTTTGATGATGTCACCAAGGGAAACAACAGGAAAACTTTACTTTTGTCTCTTTGACATCGATTGCTTCACTGGATTTATGTACATATAAGAAACTGTACAGCCACATAAAATAACAAGCCAGTAATTCATTCAAATAACCACGTGAGGAACACACGATAGGTGACAGAGCAGTTTAAGGCTCGACCTCTATGTTTAGACCTCCTGACATAATAGCACAACCTCCATCTGTCAGTCACAGTCATTTACACCCGTTACTCAGCTCACTCAACTGCACCTTAAGATCAAGAAACAAACCACTGCAAACTCAAGTGGCAGCAAAATGAGTCATTGTGAAGGGTTTTAGTAGTAATAGCTATAATCACCACATATCTACCGATAAAGTGGTTTTACTTCCATGCCACACAACAGGCTGGATGCACTTCCTTTACCCTTGGTTTGGAATCTAAATTCTAAAAGAAGTGCCACTGAAACTGTGACACGATATAATGGTCAATTCTTCATACTTCGTCCTGTTGAAAGCTATCATTTGTCCTTGCCCTTGCATCCCAACTTAAAAGCCATTCAGAACTAACCGATCATCCTAAGAGCCACCTCGTCACGGTCGGTGTAAATGAGTGAGAGCGAGTGAGTGAAGATGTCCGTCTTGGTGTTTGTATGACTGTGTGTGTCCGCTAAAAAGAAAAACTAAAAACAAAACATTAAAAAAAATAAAAATAAAAAAACAAAACAAAACACTAAAGCCATGCGGGTAGAATGAAGCTAGATAGCAAGAGTGCCTATTGAGAGCCAGTTTCTGTTACGGACAAACTAAGGAGGCAAGAGACGGTTTCATTCGCTCTTCGACTTCAATGGTAACAAGACAGAGGCCTCAACGAGCCTGAAAGGTCAACTCATACAGGCCAAGGAAAAGCTGAGGCTTGAGCCGGACTCACAAAAACTTCTGATTCTCAGAAACTGATATGCACTTTCCTCTGTGATGCTGTGGAAGCTATACATCTTTTAAACAGAGATGATTCAATCCAAATACTCAGAGGAAGGTCTCAAGTGCTTGGAGAAAAAAAAAAAAAAGGCATTTTTTTCCCCCCGCAATCAGAGAGGAGTGCTGGTGATCACCACAAATCACACGTCTCCTGGAAAGGCCTGATCAATCGCTGAAACTGGAGAACAGAAGTAGTTCAGAATCTGTGATGATCACCGGAGAGCAACTGGAAAACTACTCTTTCTGCCGCCTCCTCTGGCATGTTTTGTGTGCTCCAAAAACAGACGGACTCGACGATCTGCAAGCCCTGATTGGAGAGTTGGATTTTTAATGCTGCTACGACTGAGGAGAGAGAACCTCCTGTTCCTCCTTTTTGGAGGCTCGGGACTCTTTCTTTAGGAAATAACAAGCACAGAGAGGACTGTGGACATGGCGCCCTTTATGAACTGGAGAGGTTCAAGCACACATACACACACCTAATAAAACCCAATCGATCACCTTCACAGCCTTCCTGTCCCACTGCAAACTTCTAACCCCCATTAGTCCGGGCCTTTCAAATCACACAGCAGAGCACCGCAGATACTGTCGAGGCTTTGACTGCAGACCTGGAGTGTTTTTCAGAGTCACTCGGCCCAAAGTCTCAAGTGCTTGATTACAATAACCTGTACAGATTCACACGGGCCATCCGGGTACCTTAACTCGCCAGTAAAGGTCTCTATATTTCTTAGAGCATTACAAAGTAACGAATTCTATTTTAAAAACCCTTGTATGCAACGGATGACTGAGCTCAAAAGGCTAAAATTGTGACATGCTGTCAAGAAGAAGAAAAAAAAAAAAAAGCACATAAAACGATGAGTTTGGTTTGCTGGCAACCTAAATATACCTGGTTCAGATGGGAATCCTAGAGCAGGGGCCACATTTGTACCCTGAATGTGAGTGTTTCCCTGCCGAACCCCGCCTTTTCGTGTCTATCTATCTCGATGTCGGGGACGTTACCGAGGCCTGTCACTGGTGTCATTCCTCCTGACATGTAGGATTAGAGATCCCTACTGGTGAACTTGTCTGTGCTGCTGTGAACCCAGAGGTGATGTAAATTGTTGTCCGTTTATTCCCGTGAGGATGACTTTTGTATTAAAAAAAAAATAAGGAAAAAAAAAAAAAAAGAAACAACAAAGAAAAAGAAAGAAAGAAAAAGATAGAGAAAGTGACTCTCTGCTGTGTGGCTCCCTTAGAAAATAAACAGGGAGCTAAAGGATGGAACTTTATTATTTTTTTAAATATGATTATTATCATTATTTCCTTTCCGTCTTTTTTTTGGTTTTTGTTTTGCTGACTCATTCAAGATAAACGGTACACTGCACTGTCCCTCCCTCTCCTGCTCCTCCTCTTTTCTTTTCTATTCATCCCTCTGTCTCTCCCTCCCCCTTCTCCCTCACCTCCCCTCGTCTGTCTGCTTATTCTCTCCTCCCTCCTCCTCTCCTGCTCTTTTCTCCTCCGCCCGGCACACCTCTATCTCCACGTTCTTCTCCTCTCCTCTCTTCCTTTGTGCAACCCAAATGTTTTTGTATGTGGTTATCAAACAATGCCAGACTCAAAAGCTGTTTATAAATAACATTAAACAGAAAGTGTCCTCAAATGGCTGAGGTGGTCTGTGTTTGTTTGCCTCTCTTTTTTTGTCAGTGCATATGCACATCTGTCTGTGTGTGTGTGTGGCGAATAGACATACCTCGAAAATGAGCCCTGAGGCTGAACGATAAGACAATGAAAAGAAAAGGAAAATGGTTAACAAGTTTAAAAAAAAGAAAAACAAAAAGGTAATGGAATAAGTACACACATTCATCTACTTCTGGGAGAGAAACACACCCATTTTTAACTGGGATGTATTTTGGCCTCCTTCATGTCCTAGTTTCACTCACACACTCAGCAGCCTCGTATAAAATATGCATCAGAGTGACTGTAAGCACACACATGCACAAAATCACAAACACACACACCTGTCCAGCTGCGTTAGCTGTGAGGATGCGAGGGAGGTGTCTTGTGTCAGGTCAAGGTGAGGTCGGATGGAGCGCTAGCATGTGCTACGTCTGCTTTGATTGTTTGCACGGAACTTCATATTCGTGCATGTGTGTTAGTGTGCATTTTGTGTACTATATATATACATGCGTGTGTGTGTGTGTGTGTGTCCACCGGTGCACCAAGTATGCCCACTGTCACGGCAGATCTGGCCTGACAGCCGGCTAGGGCAGGGGGGAGAGATGTGCCTCTGAGAGACAGTATCACTGCTCTGCTTGTAAAACAAAGCTGACAATTGGGAGTGAGCGAGAGAGAAAGAGAATGAGTAAAGCACAAGGACTTAAAGGCAGAGGGGTGGAGATATCTGCGAAAGAAATCCATGAAGTAGTTATCAGTCCCAAACAGACCAGCAGCCAGGGGAGAGGAAGTGGACATATTATGGGTGGCTGCAGCACCAGCGCCTGGTTGTTGTGTTCGGTCAATCACTGCATTTGTCCCAAAACGAAGGCCGGGTCGCAGTTTGCTTGTGTTTATCTGCGCGGAGGCACGACGAAGACCAGCGTCTGAATTAGAGCACGGAGCTTCTGTGTCAGTGAGTTCAAGGAGATTTATGAAATATGAATCTGTTTCTAAAACTGAAGTCGCTCGGGTAAAGGCGCATTAATTATGAAGGGACTCAAAATAAAGGAACAGTATGGAAAATAAAAGCGCAAAATTGTTCAAAACAAGATAAAGTGCAAAATTGCTAATTTAAATATAAAGATAAAAAAGGATTAATATATAAAAAGAAATAAAAGATTGAAGAAATATTGCACAAGATGATGGATATATACATACAGATCATGAATATTTACTTACAGATAAGTGATATATTTACATAGTGCACATAGTGGGGGAGACTTATTGAGGTAGAGTGGATGTTTTATATGTGTGAGTTCATGATGGTGATGCCTCTCGGAAAGAAACTGTTTTTAAGTCTGCTCGTCTTTCTTTGGAGCATCCGTAGCGCCTACCAGAGGGCAACAGCTCAAACAGCTGAGAACCAGGGTGTGAACTGTCCTTGGTGATGTTGCGAGCTCTGCGGAGGCACCGGGTGGTATAAATGTCTGTCAGGGAGGGGAGAGGGCAGCCAACAATCCTCTGTGCTGCACTGACTATCCTCTGAAGCCTCGCTCTGCCTCCCTTGGTGCAGCTCCCTTACCAGGTGGAAACACAATACGTCAGCAGGCTCTCAATGGTCAAGTGATAGAAGGCCAGCAGCGGCTTTCTGTCCTATTTGTTCTTCCTGAGGACTCTCAGGAAGTGTAGACGCCGCCGGGCCTTCTTTATGGCAGCTGAGGTGTTGTCTGACCAAGAGAGGTCATCAGAGATCTGGATTCCCAGGAACCTGAAAGTGTCGACTCTCTCCGCACACTCACCGTTGATGTAGTGAGGGGGTGGGTCAGTTCTGCTCCTCCTGAAGTCCACGGTGATCTCCTTGGTCTTCGCAGTGTTCAGTGCCAGGTTATTGTCTGAGCACCAGGTTGAGAGCTTCTGAACTTCCTCTCTGTAGGCTGACTCGTCTCCCCTTGAGATCAGTCCAACCACTGTGGTGTCGTCGGCGAATTTGACGATGATGTTGTGCTCCAGGTGGCTCAGCACAGCGGGCAGAGCTAGGGCGATGGTGTCCTCTGTGGATCTGTTCACCCGGTATGCAAACTGGTGGGAGTTGAGTGTGGGGGGCGAGACAGTCCTTGATGTGCTGGAGAACCAGTCTCTCGAAGCACTTCATAATAACAGGTGTGAGGGCAACAGGGCGGTAGTCATTAAGGCTGGTTGTGGGTGACTTTTTTGGGACCGGGATTATTGTTGCAGATTTCAGGCACGTGGGGATGACTGCTTGGGCCAGGGACAGGTTGAAGACCCTGCAGAACACGTGGGACAGCTGGTGTGCACATGCTCTGAGCACATTGCCCGGTACGCCATCTGGACCAGCAGCCTTCCTGGGGTTCACAGCCAGGAGCTCACGCCTCACATCGTGCTCCTCCACAGTGAGGTGCTGGAGCCTGGTGGGGCCGGGGGCAAGCCTGGAGCAGGTGAGAGTCACTGCATCACAGCCCCTGAAGTTTGTGAGGCTCTGTAGACCCTGCCACACCTCCCGTGGTCTGTTGCTGGTGAGATGGGACTCTGTCCTCCTCTTGTAGGCCACTTTGGCATTTTTAATTCCCTTTTTCAGGTCAGCTCGAGCCACGCTGTAAAGAGCTCTGTCACCTGACCTGAAGGCTGCGTTGTGGGCCTTGAGGAGTGAGCGGGCCTGGCTGGTCATTCAGGGTTTCTGGTTTGGAAAAACCCAGATGCTTTTGTCCACAGACACAGTTCCCATACAGAACTTGATGTAGTCCACAACCATCTCTGTGTGTGTTTCCAGGTCCTGGTGTTGGAACAGGTCCCAGTCTGTGTGTTGGAGGCAGTCCTGTAGTTGACTAAGAGGATTCTCAGGCCAAGTTGTGACAGACTTTGTGGTGGGTCTGGATCTGCGTCTGAGGGGGATGTATGCAGGAATAAGCAGCAGGGAGAGATGGTCTGACTCGCCCAGGTGGAGGAGGGGTGTGGTTCTGTAGCTGCGCTTGATGTTGGAGTAAACATGATGGAGAGTGTTTTCTCCCCTAGCTGGGCACTTGACGTGCTGGTGGAACTTTGGGAGTACAGTTTTTAAATTCGCCTTATTAAAGTCTCCAGCTATAATGTGAACACCATCAGGGTAGCTGCACGCTAGCATCGGAAATCCTCGGGTTCAGCGAGGTCTCCGTAATGATGAGAACACAGCAGTCTCAAACAAAGCGATTCTCCGCAAGCTGTAGTTTCAAGTCGTCCGTTTTGTGAGTGATGGATCTGATGTTGGTGAAGTTCAGACTCTGTAGAGGTGGCTTGTGAGGGTTGTTCTTTAGCCTTAGCAGAAGCGGGGCCGCAGGTTCTGCTTCCTCTCCCTCCTCCGCCTACCCCACTTTCCAGACCTGATCACAATCCACGGAGAGCCCAGCGGTCTCGCTAGATCGTCTAGGATGTTGTGGTTGTAATGGAAGTCTCTTTTAACTGCTATTTTGTGTTGGTAGCTGATGTCCAAAAGTTCCTGGCGGGTGTAGCGGTAGAGTGCCGATGTGGACGTGCAACGAGTACACAAGCAAACAAGAATAAAATATAAAAACAAGCATTGAAACGGAGAGCCGTGAGCCACTGCGTCTAAGCGTGCAGCCATCTTGATCAAAAAGCAACAAGTGACAAATGTTCAATAACTCTCACATCACTTCTAAGTTGAACAGTAGGGTGTTTGCTTATGTGTAACATCAAAAACTAATAGTTTAGATTCATTACATTAAAAATACAGGCTCCACCAGCAGGAACTCAGTGCAACAAAAAGTCAATATAACTTTCATTACTGAGACTCAATTCCTTTTTTTTTTTTTTTTTAAACACTTCTTATGTCCACCTTTATTTTTGATGGCAAACTCGATCCACCTCAGCATGGAGGATACCAGAGTTACATTTCTGGAGAGATGTTCTGCCATTCTTCGGAGACTGCTCTTAGCTGGAGGGGTTGTGTTACTCTACCTTTCTCTTTAAAATAGCCTGAAGGTGTTCTATTGGATGTTCTAAAGGAGCCATGAGAGTTGGGGGTGAGAATAAATACCTGGGATTCCATACCAATCAGGTAACTCTGAGGAAGCCTCTCGGATGAGACATGAAATGTCTACAAGAACAAAAAAAAAAAAAAAGTTCAGTTTCCTTCCATTGAAGCATTTAGGATCACCACGAGCTGGATGAATGAGAATCTACAGCCGTTTCTATTGGAATGAAGTCAGGTGACATACTAGGCCAGGTCATAGTTTGCTTGTTTTTTTTTTCCATTTTTCTCCTTTAGTAACTCTTGTGTGATTTCGGCAGTGTGCTTTAGATCATTATCATGCTGGAATATTTCTCTTCTGCCAAGCTTCTGTAAGACCGGGAGTCATTTTATCAGCCAGTATTTTGGTATATAGACAGGTATTCATGGTGGTATTTAAAATGTCCATCTCCCAGCACCTTTTGCACTCATGCAGCCCCACATCAGCACACTCCCGCCTCACCCTGCTTGACTGCAGGGACTATGCATTCACTGTGGTAGCCCTGGATAAACATGCTAGACCCATCTGAGCTGAACAAAGCTCTTCTTGGTCTCAATGTGCTTCCAGTGTTCATTAGGCTTCTTTTCATGTTATTCAGCAAAGTTCTGTAAAAAGCTTGCAGTTTTGTGCTAAAAGGGTTTTTTTTTTTCTTGGATACTGTCCATTGCGGTTGACAGAATATGACAGCTGTCACAGAAACTCCTTTCAATTGATAATCCCGTGTCAAGTCTGAAGCCCTTCATCGCCTGTTTTTCAGAGTTAGATTGCGGTGTCATTTTAGGAGGATGTCCACTGCAGCTCTACTATGGCTGATTTTGTACCTTCTGATTACAGCTACAATTGTGTTTTGCCTGATTTTTTACTTTCTGAACTTTTTGTGTCCTGTTCCATCTTTTCACAATCTGATGTTTCAGTTCCTTTGGCAATTCATTTCCATGTGGAGCCCTAATGCAGACATGCAGACGAACACTAGAGAATGATCAATAAGGTTGTGGGATGAAATACGTGTGCATGAAAGAAGGTGAAAAAAACAAAATAAAATAATGAGAAAAGATATAATGAAAAGTTTTTGTTAGTTTTTTTTTTTTTTTTTAAACCAACATTACACAGTATCAATAAACAATAAAAAATAATGAAAGAAACAAGGATCTCATTAAGGAAGAGGAGGTATGATGGGAGGAAGTGATTAAAGAAAAACTTTAACAAATAAGGAAGAAAAGGTCAGAACAAAGAAAGAACATTTTAGAACAGTATTTGGAGGGAAAAATATAACTAATGTGACAGATTGGAGGAAATAGTTAAGGACAAAGAGAATAACAAAGTAAGTGAGGAGGGAGGAAACAACAAAGAGAAAAGAGGAGGAACGGAAATATGAACGATAAACAACAGAAGGAAGGACGGATGAAATAAATGCATGAAAAGGAAGAGAGCATAAAAGGAAGGTGATAGAAGGAAGAGGAAATCAAAAGACATAAGAGATGCTGTTAAAGACAATCAGAGGATTGTGAGAGGTTACAGAGGGAAGAAGTTAAAGGGGCGATGGACGCACAGGGAACGAGAGAAATCATCCAGAGACGCATGTATGCAGGCTTCATGATCAAACAGAAGAACAGCTCATCCACTAGTTCAGTCCCTAAGCTGAGGATCTGAAATAGCCGCATGTGAATATTTATATATGCCTATGTTCCCTTCCAAAGGCAAAGAGGCCAGGCAAAATTGATTTCTCTGTGTGAATCCCCACAGAGTTGAGACTCAGCAAAAGAAAAGCAGAAAAGAGCACGGGAGAGTGAAAAGAAAGAAATAAAGCACCTCTAGAAAGAACAGTAGGAGATTTTGTGAAACAAGCGGAAAACTAAGGAGTGAGAGACACCTTCAGCCAAATGCAAATCTATGATGTTTCCACCAAACTGATGCATACAACATTTGCCCTGCATTCACCATCTCCCGAGCAGACTATTCCCACTACGTGATTTGATTTTCATTCCCATCACCATCCGAGCGCATGGCATCTATCACGCACCAGCTCACTTGCCTTACAGTACCCTGCTGTAAGCACCATTTAACACCAGCCGTCTTTCGCTGCCATAACTCCATCAGGCTACATTACACTCATTACCGGCAAATATCTGATTCCAATTAGGAAGAAGGTCAAAGTGTGGAACCGTAATGGAGCTGGTGGAAGGCATGCAGCCATGAAACCACAAGCCTTTAGTCTGCTGGATGTGAAATGAAGTGGTGGGAAAGTTTTATAGCTGTAAGACAAAATGTGCACGTTTACGTTCACTGATGGCTTCTTTTATTCCAACTTCGTGAAACCCACCATAACGAGTCGTTTCTTTATTATGTCTCAATCTTATTGTCACTTGACAAGTTCAAACATCACAGTTTTCAAAAGGGTGACAAAAGTTCGTATTCATATGTTTAAAAAAACTAATAATTTAACAGTAGAATCTGAGAAGTGCCATCTGAAAATGGCTCCATTATCTGTTGTGTATGCAAAACATATGTCAGTGTGTTTTCATCAGTTTTAGACTCTTGCCACAGCTTTATTAAATGTTTCATCATCCTGGATTAATGTTCTGAATAAGTGAAGCCTGTATCTCCACTGTAACCCATGTTTGTCTCACGCACTGCATTTGTGTTTCTACCTACATTTTTTATGCGGTGCTTCTTCAACAAAACAATCTCAAAACAGATGTCAAAATTAATTCGAACACATCTGAAGGGAAGTGACAGTAGTCGGGCATTATTGTCACAACGATAGTTCCCATTTGAGAGGGGAACAGCACTGTCAAACCGTGATTGAATGGGAGTGGAGCTTACTGAGTATTTGTGGGTATAAATAATAAATAACCTGGTGAGCAAAACAAAGCAGGAGTTGGTCAAAATGTGTTTTAACAAGAGTCTACAGTCATACTAGCAGCTCTGTGAGACTGTACTCCAGCAGGGTGCGTTGAAATAAAGACCAACATCCTAATGTGCTCACAGTCACACTGTTACACCAACACGATGACACTAAACAGATTGCGTTTACCATATTTACCAGCTTAACTTGGTGTGTAAGCGTCACAACATTTGTTAAATAGGACTAAACACTTGTAGAGACAAGAGCTGAGGATGACTGGTTCTGTCAAGTATGTGGTCATCAATATTTCTGATCAATTATCTGAAAGTCTTTGCAAAGTTTCATCTCAATGCATCCAAATGCTGTGGAGACATTTCTATCGTAAACACTGAAATATAACAGTGACAAGATGGGTCGAGAGGAAAAGTCAGCAGATTCAGTACGAGTCGTCTTCTGGGCACCATGAATGTGCAAATATGCAAAGTTGTATTGGAACAGACTGACATTGCCAACCTAGAACCACGTCACTGGTATGGCCACATCAAGTGCGTCAGTGGTGTTTAATGGTGGTAAATTGTGCCGGTAAGTATTTCTTTAAAGGTATGTTTTACAGAGACGTTAACTATGAAGCAAAGGGGTTAGGAAGGTATGTCAGAGTTTTTAGCCCCAAAGGTGGCTCTCTTTTAACCAGGTAGATCACCATGGTAACTGATGCTGTACAGCTAAACCTGCACTGGAGGAAGTTCTGGGATTTAAATTGGCTGTGCTTTCACCAGTGCTTTACCGAGTATTCTTCCTGAGTGACACAGATTCTCAGCTGAGGATACATCGGCAAACCTGTTGAGCTGTACATTAGCAATGCCATTAAACAAAGCCATGCAGTTGAACTGACTGTATGCGTCACATTGCTATGGAAACCTATGTGCTCAGCTGATGATGCAGAAAGTGCATAAATGTGTTTCTATGTTTGGTCCTGATTTGCTGCCAAGTGCATTTTACACTGCTGGTACTGCAGCTAATAGAACACAGATGAGAAAATTGATTAGTATGCTGGTATTTATTACAGAGAATATCCAATCAATAACATTTCACTTTGATTTGGCCAAAAACTAAAGTGATTTCCATGTGTGCTTCATTTTGGACCTAAATGCACTTCTTGACAATTATGTCTGAATGTGAAGTTTAAAGTTTTGGAGTTCTTGTGAGCAGCTGTCACAGCAGTTATAAGGAGCTGCATTGAGAGCGCACTGAGTTGCCAAATAAATATATTAAGTAGGCAGCATGCAATTGGTCCATCTCGTGCCATTATCTTGGATTGGAATTTTAGGTTTTGTTGATCCAGCTAACACAAAAAAAGCCTGGTTATGTCAAACTGGCTTTGTATTTCACCCCTCTGGTGGCCTGATCGATGGACTTAGCTCAACTTTATGCTGCCTCACCACAAAGGTGCCTTCCAAACTCCAACTCTGTCCTACTTTAGATGTACCAAGATGTGAAATGGGACAGCAGTCAAGCAGCGGGGTAAAGGGGTTGTCATGTGTCTAGAGACGTGAGCAGATGACCCACTTCAAGATCAAGGTGTGAAGAGAAAAGCATCGTCATGACAGGAACCCACCAGTACTAGTCAGTGTGATGATACTCTTATCTCATTGCACTGGAAGCCTTTCCTGAGAAGTATGACACATACTTTCCCTGTATTTTTTCCAACTTTTTTCAAAAAAGAAAAAAAAATAAAGAAAAGTGAGGAACTTCACCAAGAGCTCCTCCGCTAATGGGGTCCTATCTATTATTTCTGAGTGATCTGCTATCCCGGCCGGTTTGAAATCCTTCCTCGAGGAGACACCATGCCACTTCTACTCGTCTACCTGTCATCTCGACGCTCTCCCAACTCAGTTTCTAAAGCATATGTCCTTCTGTATTATTAACTATTTGCATTTTTTTTTTTGTCATTCTCTTTTTATTTGAAGACGCTAAAATTCGCCTCCTGCATCAATAAAAAAAAAAAAAAAACTTGTCTTGATTTCTCATCTTGTCACAATGTCTGAACTCACACCACTACCCAACTGCTGCACTTGGCAGGTGCAATAAATCCACAAGTACTTTTGTTGGGCAACTTCAGTTTGGAGGAATTTTGCAAGCTTGAATTTACTCCACTGTGTGAGAGATGTTTTGAAAAAAAAAAAAAAAAAAGGTGAAATTTTTCAGTTGAAGAGCTGACTAATGCTATCAGCAATGTGAGTCACTGAGTTGAAATTTTTAACAATAGAGTCATTTTTCAAAACTTAAAGGTATAGCTTATTATTTATCACAATTATTCAGTGATTGTCTTAACAAGATGTTTACATTGCAATTTCTGACTTAAACAGAACACTGCTTTCACTTCCATGCTGTACTATATTCCTGCTAATGTGCAGGAGTGTAGCACATCAATAAGACCGATTCTTATCCAGAAAAACAAAGCACTCCTTAAACTTTCAGTTTTGTGATACAATGACACACTACAGTCTTGTCATTATGAGGGATTCAATGAACAGCAGCAACGGTATTCTTCTTGGTCTTCATGCATTCTTTGTATGCAGTTTTTAGTGTTTTTACATTTAGTTGAACAAGTTAGATGTTGGTTTGTGGCACGAACACAAAACTGAAGCACTCTTGGCACTATAATTTATCCCTGCATAACATCACTTGCCCCAAATCTGAAATATTTCCAATCAGTGGATGATGATCTGTTTCAGGGGACTAACTTTTCACTTTTATTCATATTTGATTTTCATTTTGCCCGTCTGCTCTCTGTTAAAGGCCGTATTAATCTTCTGCAGCTGCAACATCCGAGAAAATTTTTCCCAGGCATGACGGCTCTCCAAAGGTGGAGTCAGAACATCTCGATTTCCACCTGGTGGTTGGCCATTAGTTGAGGAAGCACACTATTTAAAATGCAAAGTTTTCTATGACAGATGCCATCATTTAAAATGTCAATATTTTTCATATTCATTTATTTGCAGGAAGCAAAAAAATTAAGATAAATATTCAATTAGCCTAATTGTGCAGCTTTGAGGGCAGCTATGGGGCCAGGTAAATATTCAAGTTGTTCCATTGGAAATGCCAAACATTCGCAGATCAATTAAAAGATGTACGACTTTAGCATTTAAAAGAGCTTATTGATCACACAGACTTTCAAAAACACTGTTATTGTACCATGAAGCTGTGTTAAACAACATTAAAAGGCATCCTTGAATTGGTACGACTCTAGTGGGAAATGATCAATTAGAGCAGACATATGCAGAACACAGTAGCAGACAGACAGGAACACACATGGGTATTACGCACACAACCCACATGAAACATTCATGTGAATACAGAGTGTGCAAAGAGTTGATACTTGCACGCTCTGTTCTCATCGTTCTCCACAAGCTTACAGCTCTGAAATGCAGAGATTACATTATTTGGATGCCGTGCATTTAGTCTCTAAATATACTATTTAGAGAGTTCAAATGGATAAATCAGGACACAGCAAGTCACCTGATATGCAGCAGTAGGCTAAGACACATCCACTGCACACAAAGTAATTATTCATACAACATACGAGTTCATGACTTGGATCAGATTACTGATAAGAAGAAGATGACCATCAGTACATGAAACAGGCTTTAAAGCTGACAACCACAGAGCAGCCGCAGGTAAGATGTAATTATGATATAAAGAACAGTAAAGGAAGATGTCACATAAACCCTTGATGTTGAGATAAAATATGTATCTAATGTTTGGCTGAACAGGACATGTGTAGAGAAGATGTTAAAGCGGCTGTGTGTGACAATAACCATCTAGTGTGGTGTTAAAGAAGCAACAACAGAGAAATGTGCAAAACAAGATTTGACCTTAACATTCAGAATACTCCAACATCGTATTTCGCCACTTATAAAACAACATCACATCTTAGCCTAAAACCAGACCAAACAGAAAATAAAGACAACAAGAAACTAACGATGAATATTATTGTATTGCCGGTGATGCACAGAGATCGAAGGCAGCAGTAAGCAGACGCCAAGATATCACCCAGAACAGGTCAACACTAAAGTCCAGCCAATGTTATTGAGGCAGACTCACATATCAATAATTGAAAATTTATTTCAGACAAAAAATGAAAGGTCAACATAATAATTTATGTGTCCCTGTGGGGAAATTAGTTTTTGATGCTGCAGTTCTGCAATAAATAAATGAACAGAATAACAACACAGTCAAAAACACATAACTTAAACTGGTGACACACGTTGTACCGAACCCAAGAGATTTAAAAAAAAAAAAAAAAAAAGCAAATGACTTTGATTAGAGGAGAATTTGGACCAAGAAATGTAGCAACTATGAATAAATGTTGTCAGGGTTCTCATGTGGACAAACTAAATGACAACGTTAGATGTTTCTGAACGACGTCAAACACCATTCTTGTTGTTAGCCAACATATATGATGGTAAATCAATTCATAAACTAAGTGCATTTATAGGGTGTTTATATCCAAAGCACTTTACAACTGGCCCTTGACACACAAAGTCACCCTTGTAGGGAAAATAACGTGCACAGCGCTCACCTAAACATCAGGAGTCATTAGGATTCAGTGTCTTGCTCAAGAACACTTTGACATGTGGAGCCTGGGATCAACCTGCCAACACTGCGATTAGCGGGTGATGAATGACTACGGTTATATCTGTAATAAACTATCATTGCTGTATGTATCACAGTTCTGGGATGGGAACAGCACAGCCAGCAGCCATATTGCAAACCCCACAAACACAGGATGAAAAGATCCTAGACATCCACTCACATATGTGGAGATTTAGGAAGGACGCGGGGGGAAACGTCCTCTTTAATATTTAGAGCAAATGCATTTGTTCACCCCAATCAAAGCATAAAAAAAAGCAAGAAACGCAGTTCTGACAGGACACTTTGTCAGAGTTACCCATTTATTTGGGATCACATACATTTAGTTTGGCGGTGACTCTGTTCGAGTGATGCTCTGGAACAATCTGAGCAAGCATGACACAGATAGTCCCTGAGATCACAAACCCCCGGCAGAGCCTTAAATTCAAAATATTCAAATACAGTATACAGCATAAACACAACAACAAGGAGACCAACTAAATGGTCCCCAGAACCTCTGGCAAAACCAGGCTCAGGAAAGGCGGCCATCTGCCTCGACCGGTTGGGTGAGAATGATTGGTTATTTAATAGATGGTTATGAAATTAAACTGTTTTTTAAAAGGGAGGTGGTTGGGGAGGAGGAGATTTGTTGATCTGCAGAGACTGGTGTAGCAGCGATGTGGTGAGCGTGGAGCGTGCAGAATGAATGAAGGCTGCCTCAGTTATAAAGCACATTAAGTGGGTGGGCTGGACTTTAGCGATGAACGACTGGACAGAAAGGGCCTTGACTCCGTGCCTGTCTGAACTAACGCAAAGCTCTATTAATGTTATTCATAAACGCCACAGTGCCACCGCCAGGGGCAGGTTTCCAACAGATTTGATCAATATTTAACCGGTTATGGCTAAAATGTGTGTATTCTTGTTTTCAGTCAGCTTTAGTAACATAATTGAGATGCTGTAAAAGTGCACAAAGTCCTAAACATGAGCAGAAATCTTGCTGAAACACACAAGTTACTAAAGTCCAGGGGTTTGTAAATGCACATGCACACTGAAGAAGGCTATTTGACCAAACAAAAGAGACAAAAGAAGATAAAAGAGTAAATCATGTATGTATGTGCAGACACAGCACGGATAATATTAAAAAAGAAAAGATGATCTACAGCACAAGAAACGTTCAAAACAATACAAATGCCTCAGAGTTTTATTGCATTATATGCTATTATATTTTGAATTGACACCTGGTGCCTGAAGTCGGTGTTCTCTGTTGCAAAAGTGAAAACATTTCCATCACAAACTCAAGCAGAAAAAGGTACAAAATGGTGCATAAATCACCGCAATGCAGGAAATTAAATGTTTGATGCTCAAAACTTCCCGAGGATTCCTCCCCTAAAGCTCAAATCAAAGCAAGACACATTGCCCACTCGCAACAAGCATTTTAGTAAGCAGAGCACCTACCAGAATGAAGTAAATCAGGGATCTGTGGAATCTCAGCAGAACACGTGTTTAAGCTGGTGAGGACTGGAAAGAGCTTCCTAAGCCTCATGCTTGTAGCTGACATGACCAGTTTCCAACACGGTGAGTCACAGCAGCAGCAGCAGTGGACCAACACAGGATTTATTCCACAAAATTGTGTCCACACAACATGATTGGACTGTTCATTGTAGTAGCTTCCATTAGCAGAGTGACAGCTGACACATGGCAGAGACAACAGTGGAGGCCTGAAAGCAGCCATGGCACAGCAGGTTTAAACGGCCCGCCTTTCTCTGAGGGTGTGTTTGATATACACTGCAGCGCCTCTCGTGTGGTCACATGCTGCAGCACACAGCAGTTGTCCTCCCAGTAGCTTCTCTGTTAAACTATAGGGCTGTAAGTTATTTTCATTGTCAATTAATCTGTTGAATATTTTCTTGATTAATTGATTAGTTGTTTGGTCACAAAATGGTGAAAATTGTCAAGCAGTGTAGCCCAAGATGCCATAATCAAATGTCTTGTCCTGTGCAAAGATATTCAGTCGACTGTCATAGAGGAGGAAAGAAACCATAAAATATTCACATATCAGAAGCTGAAATTTGAGAATTTGGCCTATTTTTTCCCTAAGAATGACTCAGGGCAATTATTCTTTAATCAAAATGTCCTATTGGATTTCCACCTTAACAAACAGAATCCTTCAAATTTCTTCAAATCCTATAAGACAATCTGAGGATGTATTTTCACAGTTCTATAGGAAATATATATTATTTTCCACTGGAGCTTTATCTGGAGAAAGCTTCTTTCATCTCGAAAGGATATACCGATCTACTTTTCTTTTTGAAAATCTACCACAGCACCAAAAACTGAATATGTATTTTATTTACTTCTGTACATCTATACAATTCTTTAAATTCATAAAATTATTTGTGCACAAGACAATGATACTAAAAGCTATAACAATAACTGAACAGGTTTTGTTAGGTGATTACAGTATGTTTACTGCACAAATGCAGTTTTCACAATAAAATTAACACAAAATATTCAGATAAATTCCTCAGGTTAACCAGAGTATGTGGCATTTAACAAGCATTAATTAATCATCACATTTAGAAGCACCCTTTATGCATGTAATTCTATTCACTTTCTATTCTTGACATTTGCATTTAAAATCTACTAATCTGTTTCTGTACCATTTGGTTGCATTGACACGTAACATATGCTTGTGTTGCACTGTTTCATATAAACAGTTAACCAGCTATTCGTATTACAATAACTAACTAATTAACATCTATTATAATCATTTTCTTTCTTTCAGGGTCAGCTAAACTAAAGGGGTAGGCAGTGTTTCTGATCAGTATCTCAGAGCCTAAACCACTGCATTGCTCCCACACTGGGAGTTGAACCCAGGCTGCCTGGGTGAAAACCAGGAATCCTAACCATTAGACCATATGGGACACATATGACATCTTTTCACGTAATTATTCAGTCTCTAAGACATTACCTTAGTTTCTGACAGTTTCTGTGTAAATGGCCGAAACTCGTGGGATGTATTAAGAAGAACAGACTCCTGGTGGACACAGAGGTGTTGTCTGAGTTCGCCAATTAACTTTTCAACACATCTTTTCTTTTAAAACATGGTCCATTGAAAGCTGTGACTTGGTCCCTCCCGGGTTAAAAGCTGTGAAGAAGCTCTGGTTGTCAGCATGTGAAGCTAATATTAGTCCAAACAGTGCAGAGCAGTGAGCCGAGCTGTCACTGCAGTTTAGTTTAATTTAGTTTATGACATTTATTTGTCAGGGACAAGAAACATTTACCATCATTCATCATCGTTATTATTATCATTAAGTTGACACATACGTTGCTGCTAAATGCCCCAAATTATTATTTTGATTGAAAGATATCCTAGGTTTTACTGCTACTCAATGATAGTGTCAGAACCTTTTGATTAAACATTTTTTGTGTGTGTGTTCATGTTTTGAAACTTATATGCAGTGGAAATAAGGCACAGCACTGACATTATAAGGTTTTGTGGTTGACAGTTAAGCTTGAGTACATCCAGCTGTTTTGGAGAAACGCCATCGTTCCATTTGAGTCGTGTTTCTGGCCGTCTAGTGAAGTCTAGTCCACTGTTCACTCTCCCATTGCTTTGTATTCGATCTCTACATCTTTTTAATGCTTCATGTGTTCACTGAATAGCTGCTAACTGTGTCTTTCTGCTGTTCAGTGCTGAGCAGGATTTTAGAGCTAAATCACTGCACACTGCTGCCTGCTGTGGCTGAAAATAATGGTAGCTATGAGAGTAGAAAGACTGAATGAAAACAGTGAAGACTGCAGCTACACAAAGAGCCGAATCTTACTGTATAGCTCAGAGGAGCTGCAGATTCAGGTGATAAATCCTTGTTATGTCACATGTTACATTTGATACGTCGTACCTCTAAAAATTGCTGCTTTAAATGACAGCAGCAATATGATAAAGTTCTATTTTATTAAGAAATTTGTTAAAGTTTTATTCATACTATAATACAGGCCCATGAGCAACAAAATGCACTGAATGTATCAAAGGTAAAAGTTCTTATTATTGTGTTTTGATAGTGTAGAGCTCACCAGCTTTAAGTGCTGTACACACTGCTGACAGGTTTGTTCTATAAGAATCATGTTATCATCATGTTTAATTGAAATATTATTGTTTTTGTGTGACATCATCATCTATGGAATTCATTAAACGTCATCAAATATACCGGAAAGGATAATGAGCAGCTCAAGAGTGGAGTCATAGATGAGAAATCACAAATCAGTAGCGAATCACACATCTGTCATGCACAGAGTTGATAAAGTTGTCAAAGCTTGCTCGTCACTTGTTGCCTCACTCCTCCAGAAGGGCTTGGTGAAGTTGGCAGACATTTCTTGGAACAGGATTGTGTTGTCTGACACATTCATCCAGAGCTTCTGAAGTTATTTCTTAGACAACAAATGATGCACATGTTAACATTTAAGCGTCTGACTACGGCCTTAACTCACATGCAGCCAACAGCCGTCCTCGTCTTTCTCTTGTCATCTGTGGTGTCATGTCATTTGAATAAAGTTTCATTTTGAGGTGTCTTTCTGATGGTCACACAGTCTGATCACTGTCCTTTAAAGCCTCACCAGGGTGTGAATTAACCCAGTTGTCAAGAATTTGTCATCAAGTTGAAGAGCTCAAAAAATGTTTGTGCACAATTTAACCTTTTTCCCACCAGAACAATAGAAATGGGACATTTAATGACCTTTAGATTTTCCTCTAAGTCAGAAAAGAAAACCATTTGCATGCTGAATTGAATTGCAACTGTGTAGTATAAACTCAGTTTCTCCTTTCTTTTTAAACACTTTTGCTAATTAGGGTTTCATTAACTCAAGCACAGTTGGCATTTCTGTTAATGAAATGGTTACAAATGACAGGGAATGCATAAAGTAAGTCAAACTTGCTGTCTTTAGTGATGCAAAATCATACTTAATGTTATGCAAAGTTACCTCCCATGAGCCATGAAAAAGGAAAACTTCACCAGAAAAAAGGAAATACAGAAGTAAACCACTGTGACTCATGTTGTTTTTTTCAGCCCACAACTCTTTTGTATGATTATTTTTTCCATTATTCATAGTACAATCATGTATAATTGTATGTAGACCACCAGGCATTCAGTTTGTAGAACTATAATTTCTCACAGCACTGTTCAGGAAAAATGCAATTAGATATGTATCCCAAACAGTTCACTCCTACCTGAACAAAGAGGCGGACTTCACTCTATTTAAAGTTACTGTCCCAACGCGGCGCTTCAGCACACTGGAGAGGTTGCAGGAGGATAGTGCACCATATGGCCGATGGGAGAACACTGCGCCGAGTCTGCTCCTCCAAAAGTTAGGAACGATGATGAATTGTAGTCAGCAGACACTGTTCAGTTTTAATCCTCTTAGTTCTGAGTATAAGTTTCAGTACTGTAATTGCATGCCTGATACATGGGCACATAGTAGCACAAGTTCGTAATAAAGAGAAACTGGACTGCATGAGAGGAATAAACAGAATGACAATATAGGTTTACGTCTCCAGCCAGCACGGGAGCTCTGGCACAGCTGTTAACAGTGGAGAGTCCTGAGTATCTCCAAGTGCAGTAGGCCAATGTACAATAAGCCCAATCAGGCCTCAGAGCGACACAATACTGAGACTGTCCTTCTTAAAGTCAAGAATGACTTTCGTCTGGCCGTGGACGCCGGATGATGTTCGGCTGTAATCCTCTTAGCCCGGAGTGCAGGTTTCAACTCTGCAACGCTCCATTTTTGATCAGCTGCCTCAGAAACCGGCCGTGACGTTACTTACATGGCTTCTCTCCTAATCAACTACTTACAAATTACACGTGGTCAAGAGTGAATTCTGTGGCAAGAATTTCGATGACACATTCTGTAGTTTGTAGTCTGTGACTGACAACAGATGGTTTTATATAATAATCTATCAAAGCAGTCTGCGATGATTAGGAAACATACCTCCATAACCGCAGCCCCTTCTAACATAAGTGACATGTTTAATACCTGCGTGTCTGCTCAGATATCTTCATTTTAAACGAATTCATTCTGCAAACGTGTATTATTTTCACAACATCGTGAACTCAAAACGAATTGAACCCAAGATTTCCGACATTATCCAGCTTCTGTGGTATGAGGGATGCTGAGAAGTGTGAGGCTGTAGTTGGGCTGTATGTTGTTGAGAGAGCGAGAAAATGGAGCAGTCCTCAGGAGTAGTGGCTGATATTCTCAGGAATGCTTTCAATTAAAGGCTTCTCTGTTTCCCTTATTAATTAAAGCCTAAGTATTTGGAAAATTAAAACCACATAGAGAGAGAAAGCGAGAGAAAGAGAACAATGACTTAAGTGTAGGTGGTTTGTGCCTTGAGCTTTTTTGTGTGTGTGTGTGTGTTTGTGAGTTAGTGCACATTTTTAGTGTTCACATAATGGCTGGCAAAACAGTCAGGAGGAGGGCGAAAACAAGGCAGGAGCAGAAAATAAAGGAGAAACAAAAGAGCTTCTTGTCATTCTTGTCCTTATCTTCCTCTCCTCTTCATAACCTCACCCCGTTTATCTGACTTCTGTCGCTGATTCCCTGATCTATCATGGTTTAATGTGTTTTTATGAGTCTGCTTAAGCCTTGTGTGTCCCAAACACCCTAAACTCCGAGTGTGTGTGTGTGTGTGTGTGTGCAGCAGGCGGCTGGTTACAACAAAGGATGCTGTGTTTATTCAGTTATTGTCAATTCCAAGTCACAAGACTACGCAGTGTGTCCTCAGAGAGTGGGTCTGATGTAGCATTTATGTAAATCCTCAAGGCAGGAGTAGCGACAACGTGTTGCCATGGTATTTATTGACAAATCCTTCGCAAGGACGGTTGCCACGGTATTTATCATCATTACAGATGAAAATTTTGTTTGTTGGGTCGTTCGCTCGGAGAGCAGCGGAAACAAGTTTAGTGATTGTTGGATGTAACTCATCACACATACAGTTGTGTACATCTCTTTGCAGGTAAAATAACATTTCCTGTGTTGATGGAGACAATTAATTACACTTCCCATCTTCTTTTATTCATTAATTGAAGCAGATAAGCTTTACTGTGCTTAACGGGCAGCAAAAAACAAAATAACATCCATACAACACAACCCATGGTAAACAATAGAACATAGAGAACACTGTTATCAAGTGATCATTCAACCTAATTAGAATTCAAGCCTTGACTGAGAGTTAGGTGAAGTCACTTCTTAAAGAGTGATCACCGCAGTCGATTTCAGGTCCTGAGCACTCTTCTAGGTCAAAGGAACAACGTATTTATCTCCTTAAACCTCACTGATCTGCAGGTGGGTGAGTAATTACAAAACAGGAGAAGTTCATCTTAAAGCTAGATTGTGTGACTTTTACTTATAAATGGATGTTCATGACATTCAAGCCCTCACCTAATGAGTTCACCCAACACTTAGTGGCAGGTAAATCTATCTGTATTTCACAGTATACCAGAGTTTCAACACTGATCTTTGTGCTGGTGCACTGGTGGTGATGCATTTTATGTGGCCTAACAATGATTGGTTTGAGCTGAAGAAGGAAGCAACTGTAGCCACAGAGATGAAGCAGACTACAGACACTAGTAGTATGGCAACAAAATCTAGGAAGTTTGTGATACTTGAGAATTTTTTTATTGTTTTTTTTTTAAAGCAGAGATTACAAACTAAAAAGACAGCAATCCATGCCAACCCATACACCATTAGTGCCATTATATGTGTAATTACTCTCACTGCCACAAGGAGGAGACAAAAGTTCCACACCGCAGGTCAAAATTTAAGTGAAGTTTCTACAAAAGTAGATACAATTTCACAAAATTCTGCGAATTCTGCAATTGTTGCCACAGTTTTGTACCTCCATGTTTTTTATTTTAACCATGAAAACAGTCTTTCCTTCAAATTAGAGAAATAGTCTTTATGTCAAAACCCAAACAACCTCAACCATAGCAGTGGTTATGGACAGAAAACAGTCATATGACAGTTGTTGAACAGGTTTTATTGGTTTTATTTGGTGGGTGATACACAGCACAAAATGTAAATATAAAATCTAGCAGTGCTCATACAACATCCATCCATCCATTATCTATACACCGCTTAATCCTCACTAGGGTCGCGGGGGGCTGGAGTCTATCCCAGCTGACTTAAGACGGTAGGGGACACCCTGGACAGGTCGCCAGTCTATCACAGGGCTACACTTATAGACAGACAACCAAGCACACTCACATTCACACCTACGGACCTCAACATGTTTTTGGATTGTGTGGGAGGAAGCTGGAGAAAACCAACACTGCACGGGGAGAACATGCAAACTCCATGCAGAAAGATCCCGGTGTCCCCACTGGGATGCAAACCTGCAACCTTCTTGCTGCGAGGTAACACTGCTACCAACTGAACCACCTTGCAGCCCCACTCATACAACAGTTAAGTAAAAAATATATTTATGTAGTGGTGACTTATTGTTCAGCCCACAAGACGACCATCAGCCATTCTAGAAGTCCATTAGTGTTTGTTCACAAAAGACAGAAAACTGACACAAAACACACATTAACAACAATGAGCAGAACAGTGAAAATAATAGTAAGAAAATAAGTTCTTGTCCATGCAAGAGATATCTAGATCCAGATATAGATCCCAAAATAAGGTTGTGTTGTCACTTGAGTGAGCATTTAATTTTCTGTAATTTCAAGAATACACTGTGTCTCCTCTAAAGCCTGTGAAGCGTGGCAGAGACTGTTACTTCCTGCAGAGGAACATAAGCCTTCTAGCAGCTGAGGAGGTAAAAGATGTAACCTCCTGACCCTTGCCTTCAGTGGAGCATAAACCAAACATGGGACAAAAAGGGTTGGGAGAGATAAACAGAAGCATGAATCCTGAACGTGGGAGTTCAGTCTTGACCTTGACACCAGAACGTGTGACAAACTAATCTCAACTCATGGTCCACTTGAGATTATTTTGTCCTTCCATTATTTCTCCAGCTAGTGAGTGGATCATGAGTTGAGATTATTTTGTCACATGGCCAAATGATTAGTATTTGGGAGGGTGATTTTTAGTGCTTTGGAAGACTGACAGACAAACCGTCCTGTTGAAAGGGACATCACATCTGGAGATGTTCGTATGGACCATTTAAAAAACAAGGAATCCATCTTGTCAGTTACTCAGGAAGAATTGTGTAACAGAGAGATGACGTCTTGTGTCAACATAGCCATAGAGGCACAAAAATACGTGGACTTGTTTTCACACGGTGTCTATTAATGACAGTTTACCCAAACTAAACTAGGATTACTTTTGATTATCTTGCGTTACACCCAACAGACTTCAATTTAAAATCCCTCTCAAGTCATAGACTAAACTCCTAAAAAAATCACCTCTATGTATCTAAGTCAGATATTTAATTGATGTTTTTTTCATTAATACAGTCCCTTTCTTGTAGCTTCCTTTAGATTTTAAGTTCCTTCCTATATCTTCACCCATCCCTCCCCACTTGCTGCAGCTCAGCAGTAACATAATTCCTGAAATTCAGTTATGCTACCGTAAAAGCTTATACATGCTAATGGAAAACTATGTCAAAAGGTGAGTTAAGAAATCACATACTGATACACATGACTTAGTTTACCCAAAGTTAATGTTATATCAGATGTGCACAGACCAGTACGAGTACAGTTCACATGTTCGTTGTTATGGTGACCACTACTCAAAAAAGTCCAGGAGAAAAGATGCTGTGGAATATTTGAGGTAAAAAAAAAGTTCACCCATGTACAAGGTGTCCAAAGTTTATTGTTGATTTCAATACAGAAGAGTCTGTTAATGGGTGTTAAATTATCTAACTACAGCCAGTTAAAATAAAATGTGTTTTCAGTGTTACCCGGCTACTTGTTGCATATTTTGGTAGTTGCTTTAGTGATGAGAGGGATCCTACTGCTGCAGATGTCCTGGTGGGAAACAGAAAACTCTCCCTGGTAAAAATACTTGATATGACAAAAAGTCTTACGACTTCAGTAAACGTACTTTTACAATAAAATTATATCCAGCTGCGATGGAGCTGTAGGATTCAGCTGTGCACAGAATTATTTAACTGCAGGTTATAAACTGTGACTCTGTGTGTGACAACTCACCTGTCGAAGGTGGAGAAAAGTACACAGTGCCATTAACCTTTAGATCCTTATCTGACGGAAAATGTCTCCATGTTGGGAATAATTTATAATGATCAATTCATTCCTAATAAGTACTGCTGTTGTGTATAAATGTGTTCATCTTTCTCTCTGCTTGGAGACACTCATATGGATCCTACTGCTGTTTGATGCTGCAGGTGTTTAATAAATTCAAACTTTAGCTAAACTTTAGCTGCTTTTAACACTTTATTATCAGTATGTGTGCTTCTGTCAGACATATTTAAAGTAACCCAGTATTGTGATGCTGCTACAGTGACACAAATTGGGTCAAATTTGTTTTGTGTGTGTGACAAAACAAGTCTTTTAAAAAAAACTGGTGGTACACTTGTGTGCTTACAAAATTCTCACAACGAAACCGAACTTCAATTCAACCTGGGTTTAAACAGGCATGTTACCCGACACCCTGGAGTTTAAGCTCCTCAGTGTTGTTGTCTCCTAAAACGCAGGCGTCAGTGCTTGTATGAGTTTGAATGTGACTCATGCACAGCTGTCATAGCACACCTCTACTTTGTTTATTGTATGCAAAAGACCGACTGGAGGAACTCTATCCATAACTTGCTGCGTCTTGATAAACACGAGGAAGCTGTGAATTGCTTATAGCCTCTTGCTAAAAACCCCTCCGACAGAGGACTGGACAGAGAAGCTGTCAGCAGATTATGTGGGAGGACAGCGAGTTGACAAGATTTGTCAGTTTTCACTCTCTTTCTCCCTCCCTACTGCTCACACACAACCACACACACTCCAACACATCCTAGCAGGGGAAGCCTGTCACCCTTAAGAGCTCTAACCAAATAAATAAGTACGCCATGAAGAAGAACACAGAGATAGACATGTTGATTTACATGTATTACTATCTATTCGCCTCTCGTTCTCTGCTCATCATCCCTGCAGCTTTTTTTTTTATCCCCTCCATCAAACCCTCTTTGCTTTTCATTTTCTCCATCGTTCTGTCTACTTTTGTCTCACTCACCCACTCTCTAACTCTGTCACCTCTCCTTATGTCTCACATCTCAATCTCCACCTCCTTCTCCATTCCTGCCAGATGCCTATGATTCACATTCGAAGTGTTTATACCTCCTGCTGTTCCTCTCTTGCCTCCCACCCCCACTCTTACCTCATCTTCACGGTCTCTCCTTGTCTTTCAGCTCTGCTCCGGGTTCTCTTTCTACCTCGTTTCCTTTCCTCCTCACATCTTCATCTTCTTCCCCCACTGTTTTTCTGCCTCCCCCTGTGCCTCCTCCATAACTGTCTCCGCCGCCACCAATAGAAATGGGGGGAGGGCGCCACACCCATCCATGTCACCCTGTCACTCTCTCATCATCCTCCTGTGTGGATTCCTTTCCATCACTTCTTCCACAGCAGCTTTCTGAGATCCATCACTTCCTCCATCCTTGTCAAGTAAATCACCTCCTCCCCTCCCCGTTACACTGCAAGACTTCTGCGGTGACAAAGTTGCTTCTCGTTGTGGCCTCGATAAAATACTTTGCAAGTTGCCATATACAGCAATTGACTCCGCAGCAGAACAAAATGCAGAGTTTCTGTAGAGGTTTGTCGACACAGAGCTACATAACGATTTTCTATTTGCTTCATTTAAAATTTCTAAACTGTAGTTGTGGCTTTTATTTGTTTAAAACAATGTATGTGGCAAAACCAAATATCTGCTATTCAAGGTTTAACTTAAAGTCTAGATACTGACTGTGGGTGACATGTATACTTTTTGCAGTTTTGATCCTCCACTACGACAAAGTCTGCCTCCAGAATCACTTATGAAACAAGGATCCATACTAAGTTATGATGCTGTTGCTTTTTAAAGCTGCTCCGCTCGGTGTTTTTATATTAGCACTGGTTTAAAAGAGTACATCTAAATGAGACAGGGTCGCTTGTAGTGATGCTCCCACAGAGAATTATCACTTAACTCCACAGTTTCCCTCATTTCAGCATCTTTTTAAAAACTCATTGTCTTGCCTTTGCAGCCCACAACCTGCTGTTTTAGTTCAATCTCACAGCTCTCATCAGCGTTATTTTCAGCTGCAATAAGTTCACCTCATCAACGTAGAAGGTGATAATAAGCCAGCGTTGTTTTCCAGGTCGTGTTTGTGCTGCTCGAAAGTGTGAAAAAAGCAGTTAATAGAAGTTTAAGCTGAGTTAGACCCAAATATGGAAACACACGTGGGACTTCTTTCCTACTTTCTTGTGTCTTATGACAAATGTCTGTTGTAGTGTGTCCTTAAATCTATCATCTAATTCTGAATGCAAAGCAGCCCAACAGCAGGATGACTCCTTTGATTTATCACCTTTGCAGAGAGATTTGAACAGATGTTGAGTATTCTGCAGGGCTGTATTTCAGGAACCAAGTCTCAGGTGAGAAAAAAAAGAATCATTTTTATTGTATTTGTATGGTATTCTGTTATCACTGGAATACTTGTCATTATTGTTTTGTATCATAGGAGAATTTTAACTTCCAGTTCATTTCCTACAAAAAAAACTTTTTTTAAATTTATTTTTTATGACTGCCACCCTGAATTTCAAACCATTATGCTTGACTAAATACAGGCTTTTAACATAATCCTTCCCCTTTCCATGCTTGGAATTGTTCATTTCAGAGTAAAAATAGTTGTTCTCACTGACAGTCTTTGTTGTTAAAGCACTTCAGTCTGATGTAATATTTGGCCTCACTGCAGGCAACGTATTACAGCATCCAATAACCACATCCAACTTCTCCCCAATCACTTCATGCTATGTGACTGCTGCGTGGCTGTTGTTCAAATTTTAAAAGAGAGCTCAGAGAAACACAGCGCATTTGCTTTTCATACAATTTCCTACAAATCACCATGAGTTCAAGCTTAAGTCACACAAACGATCACGCGCACGCCAGCGCGTGCAAACACACTCGGGTGACTCAGACAATGTGCTCTGGTGATACCAGATTGGGGGGGTTTACAGCAGACAAATACAGCTGGCCATGCTTGCACACTTCACTAAACCATTTGTTCTGCAAACACACACACACGCGCACACACACACAGACACACACACACTCGTCAGTGCTGTAGACACAAAAACAAACGGGCACAACCACAAATGCCCACATGTATGTGAAGATGTTCATTTAGTACCAAGTTCTGTCAAAAAACACAGTCAAGTCAGGATCAGCTGTGCTGCGGCTTTCAGTAGGATTACAATAATTCTCAAAAATGACGATCTATAATAAAGCACAGTCAAGGTCTGACATTTATTTTAATCTACAGCCTATTTAGTCTTTTTACTTGTGCTTTTATGATTTTACTTATTATTTTATGTAATCACCAACGACAAAATCATTTTATCTGCTGAAATTAAAATAATGTTGATCTGATGAGACTCCAGACTGTCCCCATATGGTGGCCACTAAACCATGTGCATGTTTTCTAACATCCTCTCACACAGGCCTTCAGTATTTCCAAGATCAGCGTTTTCAGCACTAATAAAGATTCCTCCATTTGTGGCATAAGGGACAACTGACAGAAAACTGACCCAAAGCCTTCAGTTTTTCTTGCTCATAACAAAATGCTGTCCATTAGAAAGTCGAGCAGAATCGTGCTGTGTGAAGTGAAGCTCCATCTGGCTCCATCTTCAGTCCTCATTATTTCTGCCTGCCCACTGGCCCACTACCACACAGGCAGCTATTTACTCATGACAACTAACTTACTCTGCAGGCTGGAGAACTTTTGCTCATGTTTTCTTTTCTGGGCAGCGGGCGCACACATACACATACATATAAACATGCCTCTGAGGCCCTACAGTTTAGGTTATGCACACACACACACAAACAGACACATTCACACATATTGTCTCTGGCGAATTGTTCCAGACAGATAGTCCTGCTCCTCATAAATGCTACCCTACATTGTCTGTGCGTCCTACTTCTGCCTGGTGGTCCGCAAACAGCCGCTACCATCACCCACCCAAATAGCACATACAAATAATATCCTCAGTATTGTACTTTTGGCGAGATAGCAGGTAACTTAATGAGGTCTCTAAGCCTGTTTTACCCTGCATGGTCTTCTTCAGAAGTCATCAAGGGACACTGTGTGTGAGAGTTATTATACAGTATATAAACATTATGGCTAAAATGCTATCTAACCATGGCTCTGCTGGACTCCACATCAACACAAAATATATCAGTCGCTTATCACTTTAAAATTATATCTACAATTTAAAATGTGTATAAATGTGTGTTTCAGCTGTCAAAGCATTTAGGTCATCAAGTTTGCTTTCCCTCCCCAAATGAAACCTAAACATGGAGAAGCAGCAATCAGTGTCTCTGCACCGCCTGTTTGGAACAAACTCACAGGAAACCTGATGTCCGGTCCAACTCTCAGTTCTTTTAAATCAGGGCTTAAAACTTTTAATTACCAGCCATGACAGCCTGGCTGGTATTGTTTTCACCTGCCTCTCTCTCTGTCTGTGTGTGTGTGTGTGTGTGTGTGTG